>NW_024081454.1:355072-422443 GCF_003009895.1 Hyaena hyaena | reverse complement strand
GCTCATTTTAGCCACTCTGACTGGCGTGAGGTGGTATCTCAGTGTGGTTTTGATTTGTATTTCCCCGATGAGGAGGGATGCTGAGCATCATTTCATATGTCTGTTGGCCATCTGGATGTCTTCTTTGGAGAAGTGTCTGTTCATGTTTTCTGCCCATTTCTTCACTGGGTTGTTTGTTTTTCGGGCCAACAGCACTATTATTATCCCCAGAAGGAAAGCTATCTGAAAGGCACAGAGAGGTTAATCCACTTGGCCTATGTTCACACAGCAGGAAGCAACAGAGCAAGAATACTACTCGGCGATGAAAAAGAATGAAATCTTGCTATTGGCAGCAGCGTGGGGGAAACTGGAGTGTGTTATGCTAAGAGAGATCAGTCAGTCAGAGAAAAACAGTTGTCATAGGATTTCACTCATATGTGGAATTTGAAAAACTCATCAGATGACCATAAGGGAAGAGGAAGGAGAGAGAAGATAAAAACAGAGAGGGAGGGCAAACCATAAGAGATTCTTAAATACAGAGAACAAACTGAGGGTTGATAGAAGTGTGGAGTGGGGTGGGGCACATGGGTGACAGGCAGTAAGGAGGGCACTTGTTGAGGTGAGCACTGGGTGTCATATGTAAGTGATGAAACACTGGGTTCTACTCTTGAAGCCAAGACTATACTGTATATTAACTAACTTGAACTTAAATAAATTTAAAAAAAGAAACCTCAATCCAGGCAGGCTGGCTCTAGACTCCATGAACATGATGCCTACTCTACTGTCCAACTTGATAATAAACGACAAGAACTGTGTCTGTCTCATAAAGGTATCATGAAGATTCAGAAAGTTGACGTACATGCAGTACTCGGAAAAGCACCTGGCCTTTACTCTTTCCTTCCTTAGTGAGGACAGACAACCAGACAATCCCCTGGCCAGATCTGTTCATTAATTAGCAAATATTTATTGAGGGCTTACCATGTTCAGAGCCCTGAGCTAGGCACTGAGGATGTTGACGAGCCTAAGGCAGGATCTGGCTGTGAGTCACGTCCAGTGGGCAACCTAGACAGGCAGGGAAATGGCGCCCATGCAGTGTGGACAGAAAGACGGGGCCTGGGGGGCAGAGGTAAGGTGGGACAAGCTGTGGAGGCTCCTGAAGTTCTTAAAATAGGTGATGGCACAACAGGATTAGTATTTTTTTTTATAGTTTATTTATTTTTGAGACAGAGCATGAGCAGGGGAGGGGCAGAGAGAGAGGGAGACACAGAATCCGAAACAGGCTCCAAGTTCCGAGCTATCAGCACAGAGCCCGACGCAGGGCTCAAACCCATGAACTGCGAGATTATGACCTGAGCCAAAGCCAGACGCTCAACCGACTGAGCCCCCCAGGCGCCCCTCAACAGGATTAGTATTTTAGGTACGTCCCGCCGGTGGGCCCGAGAGGACAGACTGGGATGCTCTCAGAAGAGGGGCGGAAGAGCTGCCTCAGGAGTGCTTGTGTGTGTGGCGCTCAGACCTCGCAGGGATGCAGCGTGGGGATTGCAAACCCTGCCCCCTGTCCTCACTCTCACCCTTGGCCCGATGTTAACAGCTTGGCATGTATGCTTCCTGACTGCTTTCTACCGATTTATTTATGTGTGCGTGTATGTGATCCAGTAATTTTAAATGAGAAAGTGTGTGTTAATATCTAGGGATTCAGGGCTCCTGAGTGGCTTAATGGGCTAAGTGTCCAACTCTTGGTTTTGGCTCAGGTCATGATCTCACGGTTTGAGAGTTTGAGCCCTGATTGGGGGTCTGCACTGACAGCATGGAGCCTACTTAGAATTCTGTCTCCCTCCCTCTCTCCTCTCTTCTAATCACTCTCTCTCTCTTTCGCTCAAGAATAAAACATTATATATATACATATGGATCAGATGTGTCCATGGTTCACAGAGGATCACAGGTGCTGGGATTAGTTAATGGAGGTACAGGCACTCAGGCAATAACAAGACCCCAGAACCTGACTGTGTGCCACTGACTGTGTGTCCCTGGACAAGCTTCTGCTCTGTTCTGGTCCTCTCAAGGTTAAACTGGAGGGTCTCTGAGATGGGCCTTTCTCATTTTCCTACTCAACATCTACACACACTTCTCCTGGCAATTCCACGTCCGTTTGCTCTTGGAAACATCCCCTTCCTCACCCCTAATTGGTCTGAAGGGAGATAGGTTCAGCCCTCAGCTCTAGGGGTAGGCTCTGTGATCAGAGCTGGCCAATCAGAACACCAGAATCATCCCGGGCCCCATGACTGGTCGTCTGGCCTCCCCACATGATTTTGCCACATGGTGTCTTCAGCAGAGTAGATTTTTTTCAATACTATAATCTCATGCAAACATAGAATTTCCTTCGACTGTTAATGCACTACAAGTTTATATCATGAATATATGGTAAACTTTGTCAAACATGTTTTTCTTCATCCATTGTCATGATTGTATGGCATATGGACTGAATATCCATATGGTGAAGCCCTAACTCCCAGTGAGGCTCTATTTGGAGATGAGGTCTCTAAGTATATAATTAAGGTTAAATGAGGTCATGAGGATGGGGGCCTGATCTAATGGGATTAGTGTCCTTATGAAAAGAGATACCAGAGAGTTCCCTCTCTCTCCCCACAGGCACCCACTAAAGAAAGGTCACATGAAGACCCATAAAAAGGTGGAGGAAGAAAATTCTCACCAGCAACTAAATCAGCCAGAACCTTGGTCTTGGGCGTAACCTCCAGAATTGCGAGAAAATTAATTTCTATTGCTTAAGGCTCCCAGTTCATGGTATTTTGTCGTGGCAGTCCAAGTAGATGAATAACACTTGGTTTTTACTTTTAAGGCTTCTAATGTGGTGAAAAAATGATTTGATCCATGTTAAATCACCTTTGATTTCTGAGATGAACTCTACTTGATTATCATATATCATCCTTTTTCTATCGTGGTGGCTTGGATTTGCTAACTTTTGTTAAGGATCTTTGCATCTAGGTTCACGGGAGATATCGATCTATAGCTTCCCTTTTTTGTAATGTCGTGGTCTTGTTTTGGCCTCAGGGTGGTACTGACCTCATAAAATGATGAGGAAGTATTTTTTTTCTTCTTCTATTTTCTGAGCGATTTGATATAAAAGGAGTATTATTTCTTCCTTAAGTGTGAATAGAATTTGCCACAAAACTCTGGACCTGAGGTTTTTATCTGCGGGAAGCTTTTATTCCCTCCTGAGAATGAGGACTTTCTGAATCATGGTGGAAATAGTAGCCAGAGAATCAGTACATTCTTGAGTCCCAATTCCCATGGAGCAACACAAAAGAATGTCAGGTGGCGCCTGCCTTGTGCTGCATGACAGGAGAGGAACCCAGAGCCCAGGGAACCCGATGCTTTTAAAATGGGCAGAAAAGACACTGTTCTTTGCTCCCGAGAAAGATATTATCTTCATCATCCAAGGCTGTAAATACACTTGTCCTCTGCTCTAGAAAAATATGCTCTGGGGTGCCTGGGTGGCTCAGTTCGCTGAGCATCCAACTTCAGTTCAGGTCATGATTTCACAGTTTGTGAGTTCGAGCCCCACATTGGGCTCCATGCTGACAGCTCAGAGCCTGCAGCCTGCTTCGATTCTGTGTCTCTTTTCTCTCTCAACCCCTCCCCTGCTCACTCGCTGTGTCTCTCTCAAAGTAAATAAATGTTTGAAAAAAATATATGTCCTATCCCCCAAATCTGTGTGCCTTAAAAACATTGTTGAAAAATAGCCCAGTACAAAGGCAATCAGTGCCTCTGCTCATGAGACATGCAGAAGCACGGGAGGCCCATGGAGAACTGCCTTCCAACAAACTGTCAAAAGTTACCGCCCTTGTGACATCATTGTAGATTCACTGGGTGACATTTGAGAGGAAAAGGAGCATGTATCACTTTTTTTATTTCTTTATATCCTCTGTGTTAAGTTTCTTAATATTCTTTAATATAAAATTATAAGCATTTTCCTATGATAGTAATCACTAATATTAGCAATGCTGAACTTTGAACAATATCCCAACTGCAAAGCTATTGAACCATGGCTGTCCTTATTGAGGTTAATCATACCGTAAAGCTGTGGCAAAGAAATGTTGAAACAGAGTGGAGAAGCTGAAATAAAGCCCTGACTGATGCATTTAAACACTGATAGACAGGGGCACCTGGGTGGCTCCGTCGGTTAAGCATCCGACTTCGGCTGAGGTCATGATCTCACGGTTCGTGGGTTCAAGCCCCGCATCAGGCTCTGTGCTGACAGCTCAGAGCCCGGAGCCTGCTTTGGATTCTCTGTCTCCCTCTCTCTCTGCCCTTTCCCCTGCTCACACTCTGTCTCTCTTTCTCTCTTAAAAATAAATAAGCATTAAAAAAAAAACCTTTTAAACACTGCTAGACCAACCTTAGAGGATACGGTCAATACCAGAAACTAATGTGCAAGGACCGGCTAAACCCTAAGGTGTTTCATCTTACACATGCATAGATTGGTATTCAGCCAGAGACTGAACGGAGCGCTGAGGCAGATTTCTGGAACTCTTTCTTTGCCTAGGCGTCTCCTCTCCAGAAATGTGTCCCACAGATTCTAGCTGACTTGGCAACCTCAAACTTCCACTTCAGTCTTCTCAACTCAGCAGGATGCCCAGACTCTCTTTGTGTTCCTTTTTCCTGTACTGTGTCCTGGAAACTGCCTTCAGCCTGTGATCTGGACTGACCGTGGGGCTCACCTCTGTTGTTTTCTGTCCCTCCAAGATCACATTCCCGTGATGCCTAAATATAATATCTAAAAATGGTTGTTCCGCGTATTTTATCTTAATTTGCAATTGTTTAGAGCGGGAGGCCAGCACCTACAGATGTTGTTTATGATTTGAAATAAAACACCAATATATGTATTGCTGAACAAATGATTGAAAGAATGAATAGCTATATTCAGTTGTTACTCATCATTGAAGCAATCAGTGTAGCAAGGGAAATACAAGGCTTTGATTGGAAAGGCTTAAGTTATGTGACCACTCCAGTGGCTGGGATAGACTCCACTCCACCTAAACCATACCTGAAACACATTCGCTGGGACTACTCCCCAAAGTTACCTGAGTACTTCCCAAGAGAAAATTTTAATATAATTACTGAGAGAAGGATGAAGAGATACTAGGGAGAAAAAAGAGCATATCCATTTTAGATACCTAGCCAACTTCTCTGAAACAACCCAATGGCCATCCAAAATCTCCTTGGATTCCTGCAGTGATGGGGAGCTCAGCACTGTGACAGTGGCAATCCATTCCATCCATGCTCACTCTGAACCCTTACAAAGTTCCCCCTCATACTGAACTTTGAAGGAACTGCCCCTTCCTCATATCTTCCCCCTAGTATCTAAGTTTACCATCTTGAGCCACAACACATCTGCATCTCATTTCCACATAACAGATCTTCATTCAGATTTTTGGATCATGTAGAATGATGGATGATGGTACGCAGGAATGAAATTATACCTAAAACACTGGAGTGGAGTCTACAGATCAACTGTTTGAGAAAACTCTTTGGTTATTTCAATGTTAGATGGGTATAAATGACTGTTTCATTGGCCATTCAGATGAGAACATATTGGTTGTGAACACAGACTTTGAACTTGGAGTTGAATTCTGGTTCTGTCATTTACAGGCTGCGTGTCAGTGGAAAATTTCCTATGGTCTTAATTTCTTCATTTGTATAACAGAAATAATGGGGGTGTCTGGGTGGCTCAGTCGGTTAAGCATCCGACTTCAGCTCCGGGCATGATCTCACGGCTCGTGGGTTCGAGCCCTGCGTAGGGCTCTGTGCTGACATCTTGGAGCCTGGAGCCTGCTTTGGATTCTGTGTCTCCCTCTCTCTCTCTGGCCCTTCCCTGCTTACCCTCTGTCTCTCTCTCCTTCAAAAATAAATAAACATTAAACAAATTTAGAAACAACAACAATAATAATAATAATAATAATAATAATGGTTTCCTATTTGTGAGGATTCAGTAAGGTAATATTGGCACGGTAGGTATTTTAGGGCCTATTAAACAATAAACATTTATGAAATGGGAGCTGCTATGGTAACAATTAGCCTGAAAAATTAATTAACTAATTTAGCATGGGCCCTATGCTGGGAACCACAATGAACTAGAATGAGGGATGGATAAGATATCTCATTGCCCTCTAGGACCACGACCATTAACATGGTGTGTTACAGAAGACTAACGATAAAAACAACATGCTAAGGAAGCAGAGATGGGAACGTATTACAGAGCTGGGCATTGGAGAATCGATACTTTTCCCAGGTGGTAAGGTAGGGGTGGAAGTGAAGGAACATTAAAGACAGAAGGAATTTTAAGAGCAAATTCACAGAGCTGCTATAGCCATTGGAAAACATAGACCTCAAATTCTTGGTCACACCTTCCGCCTAGAGGCAGAGTCTGAGTTCTGTGACTGCATTAGTAGACATGAGACTGAGCTGTTCCCAGCCCAGGCTTCTACTTTTTGTATCTTTGAACTCTCACTCTTGGAACCAACTTGGCACGCCGTGAGGAAACCAACCAACGAAGCAACAGAGAGGCCACGTACGAGTCCTCCAACGGACAGCCTGCCACCACCAGCCAGCACCAACTGCCAGCCCTGTGAGTGAGTCATCCAGTGAGTGGAACCGAGTGGAGGCTGCATAGAACAGAGGTGAGCCTTACTCTCTGAGCCCTGCCCAGACCACAGATTCGTGCGCTACATGAATGGTTGCTGTTTTAAGCCAGCAAATTTTGCAATCATTTGTGAGGCAGCAATACCAACTCAGAACAGCTGAGAAGGTTGGCAGAATGTCTTTAGACTGGTGGATACTCTGATTTGGGAGCGAGCATAGGATGCAAAGCAGAGAGCCGTGGGAGAGGCGTTTGAGATATCCCACGTGGAAGAAGCTGAGAACTTTCTGCAGTTTGGAGGGATGAGGATGCGTGGCCATGAAGACCAAATGTGAAGTGGCAATTCCAGATGCTCTCCAGTGGAGTATTTCCCATGCAGTGGTCCATGAGGAAAATATTCTACAATCACGTTAGTTCCATGGTCACAAACAAAACATACGAACATACTGAAGATTCCTTCCAAATGTATTTGCCACCCATCTATGCTTTTGTTTCTGTGAGAGCCTATTAAACTACTGTAGCAGCTGTCCTGTGGGACCAACTTTGAGAAATCCTGCTCTAGCCCCTCTATCCAAGTGGATGGAAGATTTCAGAACTCATTTCCTCTTCACTGCTTTGAGAAGGTCCTAATTGGTCCAAAGCGTTAAACCCACCAAAAATTCGCCCTCCTGGCCTACCTTGTCTTGGGAGAATCTGATTCAGAGGCATCAGGCACAGTCATACACAAGGGCTCAGGGAAAAGAGGGCTTATGTTTTCCAAGAACCAAATTCACGCCAGCAATGCTTTGACTTCCACACCTTTCGTGAAGACTTGTCAGGCACAATCTGTTTATTGGCTGGTGTGTCCCAGGCTAAACAATCCCTATAAATACATGTGCTTCATCTGTTTCCTTCATTTAGGTCAGGTGGGTCTTCCAAAATCTCTACTAATTTCTTATACGTTCTGGACATACAAAATCATGCCTCAACAAAGGTCGCTTTGGTGGACACGGTGTGGGGGCAAAGGGAGAGTCATATGGGGTTCCTGTTCATTCAACAAACTGTCACCGAGCCCTGGGGGTTGGCACAGGGCACATAGCAGGAAGCAAGACAGACAAAAGCCCTGACCTGATGGGGTTGACAGTCTAGTGCTAAAGACAGGCAAAATCAAAGGCAGACACAAATAGACACAATAATTATAGACTGTGGCATGTCCTCTGAAGGAAACTAACAACGCATCAAAATGGAGATAACAGAGCAACTGGGGCTTATTTTAGCCCTGGTGGCCACAGAAGATGGATCTGGGGCAGTGATCACTGAAGATGAAGAGAGGAAAGAACACTGAGGTAGCAGAACTTTAGCACATGTAGGTACATCAGGCTGGCTGCCCAAATCTTACAAGGTCCTACTGAAGATCTGTTTGGGTTAACGCTCTTGGTAGGGAGCTAACAGCCCATTATCGAGGACCAATTTTCTAGTTCCACTTTAGTGTTGTCATTGATTGGATTCCCCAGAAGCAGACCCTCTACCCAAAGATTTACATGGCTGGGATTTGCTAGAAAGAGTTTCCAGGAAAAAAATAATTGGGGTTGGTGATGTGGGAAGGAAAGAGAAGGAAGCCAAAAAAGGACTCAATACCAAGGGAAGTTTCGCAGAGAGTGGCTTGCAGTCAGTCCCATGGGGGAGCTTTAAAGAGAGCGTAGGACAGGGCTCCTGGGTGGCTCAGTCGGTTAAGTGTCCAACTTCAGCTCAGGTCATGATCTCGTAATTTGTGAGTTGGAGCCCCGTGTCGGGCTCTGCTGACAGCTCAGAGTCTGGAGCCTGCTTCAGATTCTGTGTCTCCCCCTCTGTCTATCTCCCCCATGCTCATGCTCTGTCTATCTCCCAATAATAAATAAACATTAAAAGATTTTTCTAATAAAAAAAAATAAAGAGAGTGTAAGCCACACCTGAGCTGTCCCAATCAGGGGACACGAGAACTAGAGTATTTATTCCCCTGCGTCCTTCAGCACTGATCAGAAATACTCCTGGGGGCAGCGGGGTACAAATTCCCAAGCATCCCTGGTCTTCTCAGGTCACAGACCAGGCAGGCTCCAGCAGCCCGAAGCCACCTGTGACACAGAGACACGGGAGCTGCCTGACAGAGCTGCATTACCCTGTCTACAGTGTGTCAGACACCTTTTGCAATGAGCGTATTTATCTGTTTGTTTCAACTCACTGTCAGTGTTTATTGTGGTCATTACTGCCTGCTAGGAGCCGATCGATACCTGGTTGAACCTCGAGGTATCGCGTGCCTAACCTCAGTCAATACTGTCTCAGAATTACGGTCATTATGAAAGCACCAACCACCTTAGCTTAAGCTAAGAAAGGATCATCCTCATCAGAGTTATAAACAGACCCAAAGCCTTATTATGCCTCATGCAGCAGAAGACTGTTTATCCGGGAGTCTACATTCAAGAAGGATCCAAATGATCCTAACTAGTCGATACAGAATTTTTAAAACACTATCTGCTTTAAAAATCGTGCTCATTGAATCACGGAAGGAGAATGGCAGCGTGCTGAAAATGACAGGTGCATACCCAGCAGCTGATCACAGCAATTGGACGGTCGCGGGGAGGCTGGAAATACATGATCGTGGAGAAGACAAGCTTCTCTCTCACATGATGGTTCTTGGCGATTGTTCTCAGTCATTTATCTATTTACCTGTTTCGGGAACTTCAATGTCTACCATCAAGCTTTTTAGAAGTGAAGATATCCAAACTCCAGAAATATTATTAATCTAGAAAGAAATCAGGTAAATTCTCTGCTACCAAAGTTATCTGCGGTGGTGAATCTCAACCCAAATAAAGTTTTCACCCCAAACGGGAGAGGAAATCCTTTCCTGTAACAAAGTGCTCTAGAATTTCCAGGTGTATAAGGCCTTGTGTGGGGGCAGAGTGGGGATTAGATTTACAGAATAAGTATGAAAGAAGATAGTCTACTGTACCCAGCACTGAGCCAGGCAGTGAGAGCTAAGGGGGAGAAAATTTGGCAAGAAGCTACTACACCCCATAAAACATAGCCTGTGAAGAAGAGAAATAACTTAAAAAGCAGTAACAATAAAACGCAGTGCATTTTGGGGGCACCTGGGTGGCTCAGTCAGTTAAGTGTCCAACTTCGGCTTGGGTCACGATCTCACGGTGGGTGGGTTCGAGCCCCGCATCAGGCTCTGTGCTGACAGCTAGCTCAGAGCCTGGAGCCTGTTTCAGATTCTGTGTCTCCTTCTCTCTGTGACCCTTCCTTACTCATACTCTCTCTCTCTCTCTCTCAGAAATAAAAACATTAAAAAAAATTTTTTAATGCAATGTATTTTGTACAAAATGGAAGATCTGGGAAGCAGATGACAGAAGCTTCTTTCCTTTCCTACAGAGAAGGGCCCAGGGAGAAAGTCTGGACATGAGTAACATGTCCAAGGATGAGGAGTGGGATCAGTGTTTCCATCAGAGGGTACAGCAAAATGAAGGCTCAATGTCAAGAGGCCGAGATCATGGGTAAGGGCAGCTTGAGGACTGGTCACCAGTGGCTGGAGAAGAGGGTGCACAGGGTGGAAAGGAGGTTGGAAGAAATGGCCCCAGAAGGCAGGCAGAGAGAGGCCAGCTTGTCAAGGCGCCCGGTGGAATTTGGAATATATTCTGGGGGTAGTGAGGGGCCTTTGAAAGTTCATTTGAGATGAATATTTTGGGAGAAAGCCTCCTCATCTTTATATGTAAACAAGCATAGATATAGAGTAGGAAGAAATTCACTTGATTTTTTAACATAGAAACAGATCGAAAATTTGCAGCACCATGTAGCCTGTAACTGGCCTCCTCCGCCCTTTGGGACATTTTCCTAGGAAGGTTTAAAATGTGCTGCTTGAAAGTCAATTAGTTCCCCTAAAGGGAAAGAACTGTCAGGAAATTAAGGAATTTGGAAATCTGATTCCTGAAAGACAGAGGCCAGATGCCAAATGTTTCTCTGAGGTTTTACACTTTGATCTCAGGTGGTTTCTTGCACAGGCACTGATGGAGTCTGGCTTCCAAGCAGTAAAGCCAAACCCTGTGAAATCCTCACACGTATGTGTGCAAGTCAAGAGCACTTTTTTAAAGGTTATTTATTTTTGAGAGAGAGAGAGCGTGCCAGGGAGGGGCAGAGAGAGAGGAAGAGAGAGCATCCCAAGCAGACTCCTCGCTGTCAGTACAGAGCCAGACTCAAGACTCAATTCCACAAACTGCAAGATCATGACCTGAGATGAAATCAAGAGTCGGATGCTTAACCGACTGAGCCCCCCAGGTGCCCCCAAGCCCAGTTTTAATTACTAATATCCACTAGTGCTCTGTGATCGAGGCATAGCCAGTTTGAAAAAGAAATAGAACAGTGTGGAGGTTCCTCAAAAAGTTGAAAATAACACTACCTTACGAGCCAGCAATGGCACTAGTAGGTATTTACCCAAAGGATACAAAAATACTAATTTAAAGGGATACATGCACCCCAATGTTTACAGCAGCGCTAAAAAAGAGCCAAATTAGGGAAGCAGCCCAAGTGTCCATCGACTGACCAATAGTTAAAGAAGATGTAGTGTGTGTGTGTGTGTGTGTGTGTGTGTGTGTGTGTGTGATGGAATATTACTCAGCCATAAAAAAGAATGAGATCTTGCCATTTACCACAACATGAATGGAGCTGGAGGGTATTAAGCTAAGTGAAATAAGTCAGTCAGAGAAAGACAAATACCATATGATTTCACTCATTTGTGGAATTTAAAAGACAAAACAAATGAACATGGGGTGAAAAAGGAGAGGCAAACCCAGAAACAGACTCTTAATTACAGAGAACAAACTGATGGTTACCAGAGGGGAGGCGGGTGGGGACTAGCTAGATGGGGGATAGGCATTAAGGAGGGCACTTGTTGGGACGGGCACCGGGTGTTGTATGGAAGCGATGAATCACTGAATTCTACCCCTGAAATTAATATTGCACTGTGTGTTAACTAGCTGGGATTTAAATAATACCTTGGGGGGAGAAAAAGAAATATAACTACTTTTCATATTAAAAGTGAAAACGAGAGTGCGTTCTCTTTTTCAGTAAGTATTTATTGAGCACCTACTGTGTGCCTGGCACTGTTCTGGACACTTGGAATAAATACATCAGTGAGCAAAACGGACTAATTCACTGCATGTAGTTGAGCCTATCTTCACGGAGCTGATATTTTTTCTTCCCTAACGCCAGGATGGGAGCCAGAGAGGATGACACACATCTATACCCACACTTCCATATATTTGTCTTTGGGATATTATTGTCTTGGAGAAAATGAGTTTTTGAGCCTGCTAAACTATGCAGTCTCTAAAAATACGAACGAAGTGGATTTTATTCTCAGTATCATTTTTATCCTTCTAATTGGTTTCTAAACTCGCACTTCATGCTCATCATGAAGTGTGAACAAATCCAGTCACAGCATCTGAAAAGCAATTAACAATATACAATTAGCATCCAACAGGGGTATGCTGTTGTGGTGCCTGGCTCCCAGCCCATGTAGGTCTCTCTGGTCTGGGATTGCTGGCGGAAGTGGACGCCGCCTGGTGTGTCCCTGCATTGCAGCCCAGCCTTCTGTGCTGAGTGGCATGAAAGTGGTAGCATATTAGCATCTCAACTAGATGTTCAGTTCCTTCAGAGAATGTGCCTTTCCAATTCGTCTCACCTGGCTTCCAAGCAGCCAAGCAGAAGCCAGCATTTTCTCCTCTGAATCTGGAAAACCAGAATCAGTAGAATGAAATTGTCAGTACTACTACTTAGCACCATGATAATGATAACAATAATTAATCATGGTAACAACAGCAACGACCTTCATGGCATTTCACTCTTTTACAGCGCCTTACAGATGACAATGGCTGCCAGGTCTATTATTTCTGTGACTTTCACCCCAATCCTGTGCAGTGAGCTCCATGGAGATCACCAGTAATTATTACCCAGTGGTTGGTGGTAGGTTGGTGGTGGTGTGGGTTTGGTACAAGTTTATGGGGTCAAGGCCAGTTTTTCAGACAAGATAGTAGGTCTTGTGGTTGTTCCTAGTCTTTTTTTAATTGCCCGATGCATGTTCTGAATTTAGAACTGTTGAATTTAGAGTAAGTAAAAAGAAAAAATAAAATAAAATAGAACAGAGAAAACCACTCTTGATGAATAGCCTTTGAGATTCTTCCCCATAGACTTATAAATATGTGCATGTATATTAAAAGGGAAAGATGATATTTACTGTTTATTTTTAAATGTTTATTTTGAGAAAGAGAGTGCAAGCAGGGGAGGGACAGAGAGAGAGGAGAGTGAGAATTCCTAGCAGGGTCTGCACTGTCAGCACAGAGCCCAACATTGGGCCCAAACCCATGAGCCATGAGATCATGACTTGAGCTGAACTCAAGAGTCGGTCACTTAACTGACCGAGCCACCCAGACACCCCAATATTTACTCTTCTTAATTTGATTATTATTTAACAACATATTATTGACATTCTCTATGACAAAAAGCACAAATTTACATAATCTTCATCTGATACATTATATCAATGAACCACAATCTATTGGACATTTACATTTTCAGGTTTTTGCTAATTACGTATATTGTTGCAACGACTATTGATGTTTAGTACATTTATCCAATTATCTATTTAGGACAACTTCTCGGAAGTGAAATCTCTAGGTCATGACTTCTAGAGCTTTTCTAGAGTGATTGTGCATGTGTGTGTTTTAACAGCTATATTGGATATATAGGAATTGAGCATCATATTTATAAGACAGAAATGTGATACAAATGTCTATGTGTCCTGTTTGTTTTTGAACATGCCCATCTCCCCATATCCAGGACCAAACTGGATGTTACTAACATAAGATTTATATTTTTTTGGCTGCCCTTCTTCCTTCCTGTCTTCCTGAATAATTCAGTTCCAAATCCATTTGGCCTGCCTGAATAAGGAAGGCGGCCCCTCAGGGATCGGAACCCCAGTGTGAAAGCAGCCAAGCAAGATTGAGAGATCGGTGAGATCTGGGAGGAGGTAAACAAGTACGTAAATATTTGAGGATGATGAGAGCCTGCCTCTCATTATTACAGAAGGGAGTTACACATATAGAAAAGGGAAGCTGGAACGGAACCGTGCGGTATTGAATTCCAGACCGAGGGAAGTAACAACACACCTAGCGTCCCGATCTTGGTTACCAAATAACATTTTCCATTAAGCGGAACCAGGGGTCATTAGAGAAATGGCTCATTTCAGGGCTGGGTCTGAAGACGTACAAGATGAAACTGGTGTATCTTGCTGCTCTAGAAAATGCTCTAAGTGCTCAAGCAGGATGGCGACACATCAAAAGGACATGGGAGCCTTTTTGAATCTCACTGACCAAATCTAGGGCAATATGCATATCAACATAAATAAGGATAATAATGAATCAGGTGCCACTGAATAAATTAATAATCTGTACCCCCAATGGATAAAAATACATAAATGAAAAAAGTGGGAAAAAAATCACAACTCTGCCTTTTCATAGAAAGCCAAGTAATAAACATGGAAGGAATTGTAGAATTTGAAAAATCATCATTTGTGGGGCTCCTTGCTGGCTCAGCTGGTAGGGCTTTGACTCTTGATCTCAGGGTCCTGAGTTCAAGCCCCACGCTGGGGGTGGTGCCTACTTAAAACTTAAAAATAATAAAAATTAAAAACAAAAAAATTAAAATCGCCATTTGGCAGCAGTTATAATAAAAATTAATTCAGACAACCATCATGGGTGCTAACAGCAGGGGATGTGAAATTGAATGAGGAAGAGGATATTTACGTAGTCTCACACTATCTCCCTACCAAAATACTTATTAATTACAAGGGGGAGGGGCACTGGGTGGCTCAGTTAAGTGTCTGACTTCGGCTCAGGTCATGATCTCATGGTTCGTTGGTTTGAACCCCACCTTGGGCTTTGTACTGACAGCACAGAGCCTGCTTGGGATTCTCTCTCCCTCCCTCCCTCTCTGGCTCTCCCCTGCTAGTGTGCTCTCTCTCTCTCTCTCTCTTAAAATAAATAAACGAACATTAAAAACCTATAGTAATAATTACAAAGGGGAGAAGGGTAACTTTATAGTGGAGAAGTCTGTCATCTTGATGCAGTCATCAAACTTAATGCACAAGTAATGGTTAAAAGCAGCAAAACACACCACTTGATCAGGTGCAGTGAGAGATCACAGACTCACTTCTGTGAAATTCCTGCCAGAAAGGCATAACCTGAATCCAGTCATCAGGATACATCAGACAAGCTCAAACTGAAGGGCATTCTATGGAATAAAAGCCCTTTTGTGCTTAAAAAGTAGGGTTTAAAATATATATATATATATATATCATTATCCAAGAAGAGCCAATAAATCATAAGAAAACACCAGATATTCTAAGTGCATTTTCCACTGTCAAAACTTTGCAGCGGACCTTGAACTTGACTAGCATCTACACCCATTACTAATCTACTTCATTTCTATCAGAATAATTGCAGCTATAGATAAAATAAAAGAATGTCAAAGACTGTCATATACAAAGGTAAAACCAATGCCAAAGTCATGAATGTCAAGTCAGACTGAGGAACTGTTCTACCTTGAAGGAGACAGATGAGGCAAGACAATCATGGGTGACAATGATTCTGAACTAGACTCTGGCTACACAGGCATTATTAGGATGTTTGGCAAAGCTTGTGTGGATTCTTAGGAGGAAGAAATGGGGGAGTTCTAGGAGCACCTAGATGGATCAGTCAGTTGAACATCTGACTTCTGCTCAGGCCATGATATCACAGTTCTTGAGTTCAAGCCTTGCATCAGGTTCTGTGCCGCCAGCTCAGAGTCTGGAGCCTGCTTCCGATTCTGTGTCTCCCTCTCACTCTGCCCCTCCCCCCCACTCGAGCACTCACTCTCTCTCTCTCAAAAATAAATAAGCATTAAAAAATTTTTAAAGGACGTCAGGGTGGCTCAGTTCGTTAAGCATTTGACTTCGGCTCAGGTCATGCATGATCCCACAGTCTGTGGGTTTGAGCCCTGAGTCAGGCTCTGTGCTGACAGCTCAGAGGCTGGAGCCTGCTTCAGATTCTGTGTCTTCCTCTCTCTCTGCCCTTCTCCTGTTCACGTTCTGTGTCTCTCTGTCTCTCAAAAGTGAATAAACATTAGAAAAAAAGTGTTTAGGGGCGCCTGGGTGGCTCAGTCAGTTGAACGTCTGACTTCGGCCCAGGTCATGATCCCACAGTTTGTGGGTTCGAGCCCCACGTCAGGATTTGTGCTGACAGCTCAGAGCCTGGGCCCGGTTTCAGATCCTGTGTCTTCCTCTCTCTCTGCCCTTCTCTTGCTTGAGCTCTGTCTGTCTGTCTGTCTGTCTCTCTCAAAAATAAATAAACATTAAAAAAAATTTTTTTAAAGGAAAAATAATTAAAAAAAGGAATGTGGGAAGTCTTTACACTGTTTTTGCTACTTTTTTGTAAGTTTTGAAGGGTTTTTTTTTTTAAATTAACTTCTGAATGTGGGGCACCTAGGTGGCTCATTGGTTAAGCCTCTGACTCTTTTGATTTCAGCTCAGGTCATGATCTCATAGTCATGGGATTGAGCCCTGTGTCTGCACAGAGAGCACAGCCTGCTTGGGATTCTCTCTCTCCCACTCTCTCTGCCCCTCCTCCAGTCATTATCTCTCTCTCGCTCTCTCAAAATAAATAAATAAATAAACTTAAAAAATCTTAATGAATCATAAATAAATGAGCTATTTCATTAAAAAGTATTGAGGTCATAGCACCTTGAAGGAGACAGGGCATTTTATGATGTCTTCTTATGTCTTTCTTGCTGTATGAGACCAAGCCCAATTATCTCTTATTGTTCCCTTGGAAATCTCTTTGGAAATATCCTCCCCTTTTGGTATTTTCTCTGCCTTGCAAGGTGCCTGTAAATGGCTCTTACATTGGACTTGACCTGCCTGACAGTCTCAGGAGAGCTGATGTCACCTGTGTGTGGTACAGGCCACACTAACTCCCACCAACACTTACCTGCCTCTTCATTTTCACCCAAACCAGAGAACTACCATCCAGGCATTCATATTGACCCTCCCAGGGGGACAAAGGATTGCCTTGTGGAGGCAATCTGCCCTGGGCTGGTGCACCCAATGTCTTATTTGAACCCTGCAAGCCTATATAATGGAGATACATGATCATCTCCCCTTCATAGATGGAGGAATAGTGTCCTAGAGAGTTTAAAAATAACTTCTGGCTTGAGGAGCAGGCGGGGTGAGGATCAGATAAACCTAATAAAATAAGCAAGTTTATTTCCTCAGTGTGGTCAAGTAGAATGGCTTATATTTGAAATCTAGCTCAAGAAATTTTGCAAGAAATAACTACTATCATCATAAAAGGCCATGTCTTCATATAACCCAGCTGGTGCAGATTAATCGTGGTTTCATGGTTGATAATAATAGCTACCATTGCCTGAGCACCTACTATGTGTTGAGTACTCTGCTAGGAATGCGAATAAATTACTTCATTTGTAAAAGCAGCATCTACTGATATGATCCATATTTTTCTCTGATTTTTTGATGTAATGGGCTATTTGCCATTTCCTGGTATCGAACCTCCCTTGTATTCCAACAATACATCCTGCTTGGTTGTAGTATACTCTTCTTTCGAAATGTGCTAGATTCTATTGCTTAACAATAGATGTTGCGTTCTTGCCTCCATATGTATAACTGAGATTTTCTTTTGTATACTACCATTCTATTAATGTAATGTTGGCGTTCACATGAATTACTTTGATACTATAAGGTATATACTCTTATATTACAGATAAGGAAACTGAGCTCAGAGAAGTGAAGTAATCTGTCCAAGGTCCACACAGCTAGTGTGGTTGTGACTTGCACATCTCATTTCTCGTTGGACCGTCTCTGGTTCACATCTGTCCTTCACTTCCCAGACACAGAAAGAATGCCACACCCAGAGACAATGCCATGAGCTGCTAGCTCAGCTCTGCCTCTCAGGTTGGAGAAGTGTGTAGGTTACCTTTCTGGTCCTTGGTTTTCTCCTCTATAAATGGAAAGTGTTGATATAGGCAATCACTAAGATTCTTTCTAGCTCTGTATATCTTCTTTCTAGACTTGTTTGGTTAATGAATCTTGGCCAGCTACCTCCCACCCCCCATGAATTTGCACTGTAGGGATGGAAACAGAGCATGCGTTAACTTTGTGTATATGTGTATGAAAAGGGGAGGAGAAAGGAGAGGGGGCAGGAAGGCAAAGGAGGGAGAAGACAAATGAGAGGTTTACAAAGGAAGATAGTTTGTCTCAAGGGCTTAAATCCAAAACCCTGCCATGTGTCCATTCTATTCCCAGCCTTTCCTATGCATTCAGCTCCTCTCTAGGACATATTTCTAAACAAATATGAATGTCCATCCTTAGACAAAAGTTTCTGTTGCTAATAATAATTGGGCTACAGACTTCCGGTTTCTGGAATCACTGAGACCTGACCTCTTCCTGCCTAGCAACCTAACCTCACTGTTCTACCCAACACTTTAAAGTTCACGGTCTCCTGCTAACTTTTTTCGAGCATGTCCCTATGGCCTGACCCAGAGTATCTGCTCTGGAATCTGATTTAGCATTCGCCCTTGGCTTCCAAACACGACCACTGTTGGAAAGCAACTCTCTTTCCTCTTGCCCTGGACCAGTGGCAGGCAAAAGAGAGCGTCTTATCCTTCCCCACTTTTTCTATAGATTTTAACTCTCTCTACACCATGATGTTGAAGTTACAGAACAAGTGATCATCATTGGCTTAATGTATTCCTTGCTTAGAGTCTTTAGGGCAAAAAATAACATCACGCAGGGCCTCCTAATAAATGAGTAACAGGTGATTCAAAATATTGGTCCTCTTGGCTGTAGGGCAACAAGGAGGGGCCTTGGGGGGGCAGCTTAATCAATTTACCTGCAACTTTATGTACTCATGAAGTCAGGGAAATGTTAGGGAGCCTGGCTTAGAAGACTGGTTTAAGAGAAGCCAAAGTCCGGCGTCTTGACAAGCGTGGTTCTCTTACAGAGTAGACATTGTACTTTTTGTTTGTTTTTACTTATTTTTGTTGTTGTTGTTGTTTACCTTCCCACTATCCTTCTTTGATTTTCCGATCACGACCCCAGTTTCTCCTTTGAGGAGAGGTTACTGGGTTGGAACGAGGCTATACGAGAACTTGTGGCAGCCATCTTCCCTAGCTGTGTGGGGAAACTGCGGGGTGGTCGAGAGAATGAGGCCCCTGCACAGAGAACAAACTGTTGAGAGAAAAAGAAGGGGGTAGAGATGGAAGAGAGAAAGTCTTGTAGGGAGTCTGACTCTTGCCTGATGCTAATCCACCCAGATCCTCATTGTTAGAGAGATTTCTATTCTCTGATTGTCATGTTTCCACGAGAGGGATTCCACCATAGAAAAATGTCTGGCTTCCCTCTCCACCCCTTGCCCTCTCCTCCCCACCAGTTGACTGGTAAGGTGGGAAGGGCTTGAAAAATCATTATCCCAAGTCCCTTTACTCCCATTATTCCAAGGGGCAGGATTAGAGTGTTGCTAGCCACTATTTTCACAAGGTCTCCCAGTTTCTTGCACTTCCTGCCCACAGAGCAGAGATAGTGCCTTGTGTTCCCAGCTCCATGAGGGTGTAAAATGTTTCCTTTTCAGTCTTTCCTTCGAGACCACAACCTTACCCCCATTTAACTTTGTAATCCCTGCATTTACCACAGTGGTGCATACTCATGTAGGTGCACATGAGGCATTCAATGCATAAAACAATGTCTGGATTGCATCAGGGCGCTCGCAGGAGAACAGGAGTACTTCTGTGGCAAATTTGTCTATACAACTGCCCTTCCTGGTCTCATCTGAAGGGTAACTTGCTCTATCTGGAAAATAGTCAAGGACCAAGAATAAGGTTTTACAGCAGTATAGGATTTTAACCAGAGGTTCAATTCCATTTAGCATCCATTCATTGAATTGATGCTGAGCTAGAAATAGCCTGGGCTCCCAGGCACCTAGGGGAATTTAATTCCACCCCCCCATAAATACAAATGTCACCTTGAGATGGGCTTACTTATTCTGATTAGCTAAGGCTTTTTGAGACCGTTCTGCCCTTCCTTTGATGTATGTGTTGAAGTGGTCTTCTAGCAACGTATGGATTGATGATTAATTCAGAGTGCATTAAGAGCCCGTGGTTCGTTCATGCTTGGTCAGATATCTCGCTATTCTATTATTCTGAATAATACATTTTCAATCAACCACTGATTTATTATTATTTTCAAAACAGCACACATTCCATTTCCTCAGTCAGCATTTCTAGAAGTCTCCTCGGCAGCCTATCCTGTCTTCTGGTGGGCACAGACAGCCTCTGTGGGTAGGGTAGAATGTTCGTTTGCAGAGTAGAATGAGGGAACAAAAGCCCAGCATCTCATTGAGTAATGGGACGGGAGCAGCGTAGCATCCAGTCTTGGCCACAGCACGGTGATATATGAGCTGTAATCTCCCAGACAACCCTTCATTCTGTCGACAAGATGGAGCAAACTCGAGCCAAGGAAAAAGACTTCTGCATTTAGTGGACACATAGCCCTTGGCTGTATTGGCAACAAACACCAACAGCTCTATCAAGGAGCGAAGCAAGAATTGCTATGTACTTTGGTAGAAAGACCTGGAGTCTGGAGACCGATGACTTGGCCTGTGAGTGAGTGCTGTGAGCTCACTGGAAGACCGTTCTGAGATCACATCATCTTCTCTGGTCTTCAACTTGCTCAGGTGCACATGGTGAGAAGTTGGGAGAGAGGAACCATCATAAAGAATTATCTCTGCACTCTTCCATGGAAGGCCAGGGTCGTGTGGATTAATGGCACAGTACTTGCCAACTCTCTGGTTTTCCTGGGACCTTAGAGATGCAGGCCAATGCTGCCTCCTTTTCCCAATCAGATCAATCACCCCTTTGCCATAGTGGCTATTCCCATGCTCTGTGTTCTTCCTAAGCCTCCTGCCCTCCACTCTCTTACCCTTCACCTTGGGAGGTGGCCCTGCATCTACCACTAGGAGGAGAAGCAGCCATTGGGTGGGAATTCCCCAACATGCCAACATCACCTGAACACAGCCACCTGCATCCATTCTGTGCTTGCTGGAAACAAATCCTAACACAGAGCCAGGCTTCCAGCTTCATGGACGCTTTGGAATGTGGATGAGAGTGAGTTCTCTCTCTCTTATGCCCACCTACACCCCCCACCAACCCCTCCTCCTCCTTATGCCCATTTCCTTCAAACTTCCTTCCCACCCAGCTCCCTTCCATCCCCGCATAAGCCCTCATGTCCCAAGCACAACTAGGTCTTTCTCACCTCTGTCACAGCTGAGCGTCTTGAATGAGGTGTCCTGACCTCCTCTGTCCACCTTCCATGACCCCTCAGCCCCCTGCAACCTGACCTCTGCCCTCACCATCCCACAAACATTGCCCTTGATTGACGATCTTTTTGTTGCTAACCCAACTGACACTTCGCATTACTCATTTCCCTTGTCCACTCTGCAGTTCCCACACAGTCCATTTCTTCCCTGTCCCTGAAATCCCCCTTCCTTCCAGAAAGTCTACTGCACTCCTGCCTCCCAACCCGAGCAAGGCAGTCTCCTTTGAACTCACCTCTGCCGTTGTTCTGTCACGTTGCACATTATATCATATTACACACAGTCACTCTCCTCTTATCCTGTCTTCCATCAGGATCTGAATGTCTTGAAGGCGGTGACTATTTCCAATCTACATCCCTGTATTCCTCACACAATGCTTGACCTAGAGTAGGCTCTCACTGTCTGCTTTCAATGAATGAATGAGGGATAAGGATTCTAAAGGGCTTTACTCTGTTCATAATCATTTTAAAATTCTTATACAAGGAATTAATACATCAATAAGATTCTCTGTTTAATAATAGCTAACATTGATCCAGTGAATGCTATGGGCCAGGTATTATTCCCAGCCCTCGGTCTATAGTAATTCATTTATTTCCCACAGCCGCCTTGCACCTGGGTGTTGTTATTGTCCCTAGTTTACAACTGCAGAAACTGAGGTCCAGAGAGGTTAAGTGAATTGTCCAAAGTCACTCAGCTATTGAAGCGGCAAAAATCTGATCTGCAAATACCCTTCTTACACCAAAGTCCTTTCTACTCTCCAAAGGGTTTAGTTGGGGATATTTTTTCTCAGGTCATCTTTACCAAAAACTTGCAAGAACAGATAAAAAGAATTTGTGTGTTAAGTATTCTTGAAGTCAGACATGCAAACCAAGCAGGTTTCCTAGAAGCACTTACCATGCTCCTCAGTTTCCACAGTGAGCGCTCCCTTTAGACCTCTCCCAGAACAAGAAGCGATGATCTACGTGGCTCATTTATGGACAGGAAGCAGTGAGCACCATGGGCCAGTGTTTCTGGTTTTCGCCCTGTCCTTGGGACCTGGCCTGTGTCCCTCTCTCAGCTCCCTCTACCTTGAGGTGAGCTGGCCAGGACAGTCTCTTCCTCGGGGAATCGACCTGTAGTCACCCACCTGCTCCGTCTGTGGCCCGGTGGGAAGGTCAATTCCAGGTTGGAAAGCACGGCCAGCCATCTGAGCCTCAGGTCGAAGCCCCCTTCTGCAATTTAGCGTTCTGTATTAAAGTTAATTATTTTGATCCCTTTAGTGTGACTAGATTAGATTATGACTCTAATGTCCATATTTCATTGTGTGGGAAATCGGAGCAGATAGGATATGACAAATGTGCCCCTCAGATCCCATCAGAGTTCAAGTGGAATACCCCATAGCTATGTCCTGGTTAATGTATTTACCATCACTGTGGAGTGCCCACCTCTCCTAACACAAGGAAGCCTTTATAATATCAAAAATGGTCACAGGGGTGCCTGGCTGGCTCAGTCAGTTGATCGTCTGAGTCTTGATCTCAGCTCAGGTCTTGATCTCAGAGTTGTGAGTTCAGGCCCTGTGCCAGGCTCCATGCTGGATGTGGAGCCTACTTCAAAAAAAAAAAGGCCACATGAGATTGACTGTGCTTTGGAATCCATTGGTAATGGAATATCTATCCAATAGATAAGAGTTGTGAATTCAGAAATGTTTGGGGATGATTTAGTATTTGATTATATGCGATAGTACCTATATTCATTCGAAAGACACTTGAACCTCATAATTAAGCACTCAATAAATACTTGACTATTTAACAAATAGATGATATACACATGATGTTTTTATTTATTAACGCAGTTTGTGGCATCATTAAAACATCCACCTTGCAATAACCCAGTGGCTCTCCCCTCCCCACTCCCTGCCAGGAACCTATATCTCATGCATAGCCTACAATGTGCATGATCTTAGCTGCTCGAATGTCAGCAAATAGATATGAGTGTGTGTGTGCTGTGGTTCTACATGGGCCTGGCTGTGTTTACTGCTCATGACAATACTCTCCAGAGAAACCAAGTAGTGGGTGTGCGTGCATGTGTGTATGTGTGTGTACATGTAGAAAGAGAAAGAAAGATTTATGATAAAAAATTGCCTCATGTAGTTATGTGGTCTGGTGAGTCCAAAATCCACAGGGCAGGCCAGCAGGCTGGGAGGTCCGGCATGAGCTGATGCTGCAGTCCTGAGGCAGAATTTCTCCTTCCTGAGAAACCTGTTTTTGTTCTTAAGGCCTTCAACTGATTGGACGAGACCCACCCACATAGCAAAGGTAACCTCTTTTACTGAAAGTCAACTGAATGGAGACGTTAACCACATCTACAGAATATCTTCACAGCCAACACCTAGATTAGGTTTCATTAAAGACTGGGTCCTATCGTCTAGCCAAGCGGACACATCTAACCACCACAGACATTTTTCTCCATTTCTTTATATCCATGTAATATATACATCCATCTGTATCAATAGACAAAAATATAGAGATTATTTAAATTCTAGGTTTGCTTTTCTTGCCTTACTCTGTGTTTCCCAGCTCGGGGACCATGAAGGAAGTAATAAATGACTTAAGCTACTTTTAACACTTCAAAAAAGACTGCAAGTAGGTCCTCTGTTTTCTGATTAAAATAGCCTTTTTTGCTTTTGCCTGGAATTATGTCTGCTCCACTTAGCAAGCTAGTTAATTCATACAAAACCAAAAATGGGTAATTTAATAAGTGCATTGTATTGGAAGATCTTTTGAAACACGCAGTTTGCTGTGGGAAAATATTTATAGGTGACTTTGGTGGGGGAAATATTGGCAATAAAACAACACATAATGAATTCAAAGAGCTTTCTGGTTTAGGTGGTACAGCCTTGGATAAAACTCAAAATTTAAATTCAGTAGGCAGCTCCACACCCAGTATCTGACAGTCCTGTCTGCAAGAAGAATCCATTGTTTCCTTAACAAAATGTGAGCCGGGCTCCTGCCCCCATCCCCCATGCAGTAAGCAGCCAAGTACGGTGGGCATCCCTCCTTCCGTACTTCTGATCCGTTCTGCCTTCCCACCTCCCGGTTTGTGTGGACCCCACTTCTCAGTCTAGTATCTGCTCTAACGTCCGCCACCAACCCCAAGCCCCAGGGACCAACTTCTCCACCCTACTCAATGCCATCACTCTATCTCCAGGGCAAAATGGCGGTCCATCTTCTCCATAAGATCGTCTCAGCCCCATCCCCGACCTCAGCTGAGCCACCCTCAGCCCCCTCTCCTGGGTGTGTGCCACGCACAACCGGGACACGTGGCACTACTTGGAGCATATGGTAAAATAAGGGAGTCTCTCACCCAGGAGCATGGAGGGATCAGAGTAAGAAGCATCTGTGCTACGCATCAACGCCTGCACTGCAGCGTCTGCCTCGCTGCTCTGGACTTGGGGCACGTGTCTGACATCTCTTTCTCACATTCGATACTGATTTACTTGGTCTCTGCCCACGTGACATGCACTGTGCCCTGTGCCTCTCCGGCTGCTGTGCTGGCCTGTGGCAATCTCAGCTGGTTCTCTGAGATGCCCTTTTTTAAATTTGTTGAATGTTTACTTGTTTTTGAGAGAGAGAGAGAGCATGAGCAGGGGAGGGGCAGAGAGAGGGAGACAGAGGATCCAAAACAGGCTCTGCATTGACAGCAGAGAGCCCCCACGGGCTAGAACTCACAACCGCAGGATCATGACCTGAGCCGAAGCTGGACGCTTAACCAACTGGGCTGCCCAGGCGCCCCTGGGATGTCCATTCTCAGAGCCCCTGGAAGTGAATTCCAGAGACGTCACACAGTCAGCATGAAGCAAAACTATCTCAACTCTAGAAATTGAATGAAAATTTGTCCAGCTGTTTGTAAACGATATGATAATGGGCAGAAAGTCATACACACACACACACACACACACACACGAGGTACCCATGTCACATTTAAGCAAATACACATAAAACAATAATATCTAATTCCTGAGCACTCACACCCCACCAGTGATATGAACTGCTTCTGCTTTGCCTTTACCTGAAGGTTATTCTTTCCCCCCATCTTACAGATGAGGCCTCGTGCTCAGAGAATTCAGAGCGCCACTGTGTGATGTTGTTGCAGCCATGCACTGGTGTCCACGTGGCCGTCCTGGCGCTCTCATGGAGGGTACTGGTCTTTGCTTTGACTTCAGCCCTGACTCACCTAAGCGCGAGACAGAGAGGCAGGTGATGGATGGGACCTCAGGTTCTCACGCCCACTGCCTTGGTTTAGAGCTAACCTCCACCACTCACGAGCCGAATGACTTTCCAGGATTCTCTCAGCCTCATTTTCCCCTCTGGAAAATGGGGTTAATGGGAGAAACTGCATCCTGTAGCGAATACAAAACACAATAGGTGCGGGTATTACACCTGCCTGGTTGTACTTACTGCCCTTCACACGGAGCCCTAGGCCAAGGATCCCTCCAGCCAAAAGGATTGCCAGATGTCAATGCCTGTTTTAGATACCAGGTGATTGGGAGCAGGTCAGGAAAATGTTGGTTCTGGAGATGCGAGAAGATAGGGAGGGGCCAGCAGAGTTTTTTCTGCTTGCAGGACGGAAGCCTTCTGAATAAGCCGGCACACAGTGGTGACTCAGCCGGTTAAGCATCCAACTTCAGCTCAGGTCATGATCTCATGATTCGTGGGTTTGAGCCCCGCATCGGGCTCTGTGCTGACAGCTCGGATTCTGTGTCTCTCCCTCCCTCTGCTCCTCCCCTGTTCGTGGTCCAACTCTCTCTCTCAAAAATAAATACACATTAAAAAATTTAAAGAAAAGATATCAGAGGGCTGGCTTTTTCAGGAGGCTTTGAAGGGAGAAGTGACTTCCTTGCCTTTCCGGCCTGTAGTGGCTGCTGGGGTTCCTTGGCTCAGGGCACCATCCGCCACACACAAGGCACATCATCACTCCAATCTCTGCTTCTATAGTCACATCACCTTCTCTGTCAAGTGCCCCTCTGCCTCCCTCTGATACGAATGCTGATGATCACACATAGGGGCTGCTCGGATAATCCAAGGTCATTTCCCCATTTCTTTAACCCGCTCCCCACTGCAAAGGCTTCCTTTGTAGAAGTAACATTCCCAGGCTCTGGGTTTAGAACGTGAATGTTTCTAGCAGTCCTCATTCAGCCAGCTATATAAATTGACAGTAGTGTCATAGCAGGTGGGATGATGGCAGTGATGTGAAATCTGAGACCCAGAAGAGTCCAAGGAGATTGAAGAAGAAGATACTGGCAGGTATCGAGAGTGCTAATTACTTTCACGATGCAGGTCGTTGTGAGGATTATGTGCCACACAGAGTCGGTTCTCAAAAACTGCCTAGTATTATCATGGTAGCTCCTTACACCTCAAAATTCTGCTCAGAGTAGGTGGTAGTTGCCTTCTCAACATCTTCCATCTCTTCCTGTGTATTAGGTGATTTGAATAGAACCTACCCCATCTTCAGAGTAGGCTGAAAATGGTCTAAATGCATGGTCGTCATGTTACCTTAGATGGTCCTATCAAAGTTAAGGCTTTTTTAATTATGGGAAAGGAGCTATGTATATATATCTTACTACATGAAGGATGCCTGCCTAAAGATGAAGCCAACACACAAGATAAGTTGGAGCTAGAGATAAGATTATGGCAGAAGAGTAGAGCCAGATCCTGATCAAACTATGCCTGAAGTCCTGCCCCTGGACTTTTCAGTTATATAATACAATGTGTCCTTGATTATTAAGTCATTTGGCGTTGGATATTCCCTTCCTTGTTACCTCTTTTCCTGGAGACAAGTAGGTATTGCCATCCTTAGTTTGCAGGTGAGGAAACGGAGACTCAGAGAGATAGGTGACTTGCAAGGTTGTAGAGCGGGTCCAGGGCATCACGGAGATTTCAACCCAGGTCTGAGCAACTCAGTCAAGTACTGCGTGGCTGGAGCAGCTGTATCCTCTCCCTCAATGGCTCCAGCAGTACTGAGAGCTGTCTGACAGGTACCCACAGAGGGTCAGAGGGTCCCAGCCATGGAAGAAGCCACCCGGAGGAAGACAGAGTGCCTGACAGAGACCACAGGGGTAGCCCCGACCCACAGCACGGACACATGAGGAGCAAGTGAGTCCAGACTGAGCGGCAGAGCCAGTCTGAATCCCAGGCCTGGGTTGCTGCACATTGCAAATCGTTTCTATGACAAGGTGGCCTCTTCTAAAATTATTACTATGACCGTTGTTTCCAGGATGTTGCCTAATGAAACGACTTCAACACCATCGGGCAGAACAGCCGAGCTCAGGAGATAACGAGAGAGAAGGCGTCAAAGACACCACGCAGGACAGTGAGCAGGCAGGCTGTGGAATGCTTGGGTGAATTCTCAGGGCAATCACGGAGGCCTGCTGGGCACAAAAGTAACGTGGGAACATCTTGGGGACCAGATGGCTCAAGAGAACACCCTAAGGACGGCCATGATCTCAGAGTCCATAATTCCCGTGTTCCCAAAAGAGCTCCAGAGGATGGTCATAAAAGGACCCATGACTCATCCCTGGAAAGGCACAGATACATTTTTGCTGGCCTCACAGAGGAAGCCAGGCTTTAATCCCGGAACAGGAGATACCACTGGGAGGGAGACAGAAAAGGCACCTGCGTGTTGGGTCTTTTCTTGGCCTCAGCCGATAGCTAGCAGCCCATGCTGGAAAAGCATTGTGTAAATCAGCGTTCAGGCTCACCTCCCGCCCGCTGGCCAGAGCGAGCTATAATTTATAACGTGGGAACCGAAGAGGAGGCTTGGCCATCTCACTGCCTGCATGCCTCCTGGACGGAGAGGGAGCTGGCGGGGATTTCCTATGGAATTTTCAAAGGTGCTATCGATTTTAAATCCAACCAGGGAGGGCCAGTGCCGGGAAGGGATAATGTCAACAACCCAAGGGACCCAGGAGGTGCATTGGCCCCCGACTGCAAGGGGATGTCCAAGTTTCTTTTCTAAAAGGAAAACTCTGTGTTTGAGGATGAAGACAGAGGCAGGCCGGGGGTGGAGCCATTTCTAGGGCCTCTGGTCTGACGTGGAGGAGAGGGCACCGAAGAAGAAGCCAGTGGGGAACTGAAAGTGGAGACCAATCTGGGACTCAGAAATACCTGGGGTTTAACCTATGAATGTATGAGTAGGCGTGTTGGTTCCTTCTAAGAGCTGGAGGGAAGAAGCATTTGCAGGCTTCTCTCCTTCGATGGCGGATGGCCGTCTCCTCCCCGCTACGTCTTCGGATGGTCCTATCTCTGTGCGCGTCCGTGTCCGAGACCATTTCGACAGTTTCCATGTAGGATAAGGGTCCACCCTAATGACCTCATTTTAATTTAATTACCTTTTTCAAGACCTTATTTCCAAATATGGTTACATTCTAAGGGACTGAGGGTTAGGACTTCAACATACAGATTCGGGCAAGGTGGGGAACAAGTCAGCCCGTAATGGGGCCTAACTTTTGCCAAGAGCCTGTACATGAATGCTCTAGTGAAAGTGCTCTACTGCAGCTCTGGGAACACCCAGGGGACAGAAATCACGGGTCCATCCACTAGAGATGTGGAAGACTTCACAGAGAAGGGGACATGGAAACTGGACATGAAGGACAGAAAGTTCTCACCAACTGGAGGAGATTTAAAAATGGAATTCTAGGTGGACGCCATGCACTTGCACTCGAGCTTCAGTATATGAAAGACCGAGCCGTGTGGAAGAGAACTGGTGGGATGGGAGGGTGAGTGGGGGACAGGTAGAGATCAAGGCAAGAAGACAAAGAGATCAAAGCTCAAGGAGCTTCTGGTGCCGGTCAGCAGTGCTAGCAGACTTGATCCTCTGAGCTGATTCCATGAAACACCATCTATCACAGAATCATCGAGGCCCAGAATGTTAGATCTGGAAGGGCCATGGAGAAGCACCAGTTCAAACTCCCCCTGTTCCAGACGAGAAAAACCATGGCTCAGAAAAGACAAGTGATTTTCCCCAGGTCACGCAGACCATTAGTGGCACAGACCCAGAGGGACCAATCTTGTCTGCTCATCAGAGTATCACACACATGGACCCTGGAACTTAGACAGGGCTGAGACTGATATACACAACATCTCAGGGGTCCCGGGAATTAGAAAGGGGGGAAAGAATTCCTTCTCCGTCACCCTTCCAATCACAATAACATTATACTGGATCATAAGAGGGGCCAGGAAAAATAGTTACCTCCAGTGATTTATGATCCAAGAATAGAGACCACCTACCATGCTCTGGCCTGAAGCAGGCTCCACTTCAATTTTGAAAACCACACTCAGTGCAGCCAGCCTGCTGGCCCTTTGCCCACGTGGGCCCCCACCCTGGCATCAGAACCCGGTAGCCTCAGCCCCGTATCCTTGATCTTGCTGTCGTTTATGAGGTATGGGAGGTACAGACCGATTGCAGAGCAGGACATGATTTATTCTTGGCTCTTGTCTCTGGAAGGAAATTAATCCCAGATGATGCAGCCAGGGTGGGAGAGGGTGGTGGCTGAGCTCTTTCCTAGGAAACTGGGGGCAGCTGCTGACCCCAGACAGGGTAACATAACAGAGAGGTGAAAGAACCAACCAGAACCCTGACGTGGCGTGACCCTCAGCTTACAGGTGACGTTGATCCCAGTGAGGCTGGGTCTGCCAGAGTCACAGAAAGCCATACCCAGAGGGAACGTTAGAAGACAGGGCACCTGGGTGTCTCAGTTGGTTAAGCATCTGACTCTTGATTTCAGCTCAGGTCATGATCTCATGTTTCCTGAGTTCGAGGCCCGCATCAGGCTCTGCACTGACAGTGTGGAACCTGCTTGGGATTCTCGCTCTCCTCTCTCTGCCCCTCCCCCGTGCTCCTTCTCTCTCTCTCTCAAATAAATAATAGAAACATTAAAAAAAAGAAGAAGAAGTCACCTTGGCCACCTCTCCTTTAAGTTGAGGCAGAGAGGAGGCAAAACAACTTGCCCATGGTCACAATTAGGTAAGTAGCTGAAAAAGTCTAGGACCCAAGTCAACTAACTCTCCATTCAGTGCTTTTCTCACCACAGCCCATCACCCTCTTCGAGCAAAAGTGGATGGCGAGGGTTGGGGATCCATCACCTCCTTACCTGAAGGGTAGTGAAGATCTCGTCTCCCCTGTACACTATTCGCACCGTCCCCCCAGCTGTTACCCACTCCCCCTTGCCTGTTTTCAGCCACCTTTCAGGTCAATGCCGGTGCGGGCCTTCTTCACTATGGATAAGTGAACTTGATTAGCAGGTCCCTGGGGAGCAGGGGTGTGGGTGGTAGTAGAAGGCTGCAGGTCAGGTGAGGCACAGTGAGTGCCTGGGGAGAGGCAGGGGTTGGAAAGTCAGAAGAGCTGGTGCAGGGGGCATGGTCAGCCTCCGACTTTGATGCAGGCTGTCCCTTTCCGGAGAACTTGGGGAGGAGGCTGGAGAGCATGTGACGGGCACTCACCAGTGGGAGCCAGCTGGGGGACAGGGTGCCTTAGGTGCTAAGCGCTCAACCTGGCTATGTTCCCATTTACACAATTATTGAGATAGATCCCAAAGGGTTACTCTGTCTTCTACCAGGAGGTGGTGGGCAGGGAGCTTGGAACCATGAGCCAAAGAAACCAGAAAGACATTTTCCCCCAGACTGGATCCCCTCAGCTACCGAGGACCCCTGCTGGAAGTGACTGACGGGCGGTGGGCTGTACGGAGACTGACCCGGCGGCAGATGTCTCATAGGCAGAGACAGACACGACAATGGAGGATGGGGCGCGGGGGCAGAAAACAGCAAATGGAAACTGTCCTGGGGAGAGGAAGTTCATTCCGTTCAGATGTAAGCTGCTGTTTTTATACACATTTGTAATGATGGCTTCGGCAGGTCCAATTCGGTTTTCCAGAATAAAGGTAGAATCAGTCATGTCACTGGCAAACCAGAACAGAAAGTATTGGCCTAATGGATCCCTAAGCTCGGATTTTGCTTCTGCCCCACCCCCACCCCCGCGCTGCTCCTGAACCGCATCCCCACCCCAACCCTCCCCTATCTGCCCAGGCTCCACCCTCTTAGGGGACTGGGCTCAGTTGCTATCAGCTGATCGAGTGCGACCCCCGGGCACGCGCATGTGCGCACACACAAACTCAAACACCTACTCAGATTCTCTTCTCGTTTTTACACCAATCGGGGTGATCACATACTGTATCTGATTAAATATAAGCAGAAAGAGTAAACATTACGAGCACCCGCCAGAGCCCATGGTAGCGAGAGCCTAATAACCATTCATTCCTTGGATAACTCGTTCCCACTCCTTCAAGGGAGCCTGGAGATAGTCAGCCTCAGAGCAGCAAAAACAGGTTTCAAGACTCAGAATGTGGCCTGGGGCAAGTCACTTCCCCTCTCTGAGCCTCAGCTCCCTGCTCCCCCTGGGAACCTCCTTTAAGACAATCTCAGAGGCCCCTTCCTTTTCCAACAATCTCTTGTCTAAATCCCACAGCCTCTCCCTACACCCCTCTGTGCAGAGGAGGCCACAGAGGCATGTGGCTGATGAAGGCCAGGGGACAGTCACTGCGTCCTCTCCAGAGTACGTCAAGCCCCCAGGGGGCCTGCTGGGAGAGGCTGAGTCACAGTCTCAGCTGAAAGATACTGGGATGAACAGGAAGGACCCTCTGTGGAGACAGAGAGCAGGGCGCCAGCTGGTGGAAAGAGCTGGAAACCTCACGTGGTAGAGGGTCCCAGGCCTCCCGCGCTGGAGATGCGGACTTGCTGCCGGTCCCCATGGCACCCTGGGACTCCAGTTTCCACCCCCAGGCTGCACACCCCTCCCCCCAACCTAGGACCTGGGGGCCTGGTGCACAGGCCTGACAGCTAGGAAAGCCAGGAGTGGGTTTTCTTCACCAGCCCACCCAAACATCATCTACCTGCCGCCACCATGAGCTTTTCAGAAGCCTAAAGAGATGAGGTAAAGGGGGTGGGGGTCCGGTGGGCTCTGGGACACTTCCGCGTTCTCAGGGGTGTCCCAGTGGGTCCAAAGTGACTCAGGGTTGAAAGCGAAATGCCAGCACAGAGAGCATTCCTGACGAATGTGGCCCAGATGTTCTGAGCGGTTTATTTTTGTAAATGGAAAATGGTTGAGCTAATAACCCTCGGAAGGCAGCTCTGGAGGGAGAGCTGAGGTCTGCTCTGCCTCTCTGCTCCTTGTGTTTACTTGTGGTTTTTCTTTTAGGGAAGAAGGAAAAGAAATTGGATGTAGGAAAAAGCCCAATTAACGGCTTTGTGCATTTGACAGCTGGTCCCAAAATCCCAAGCCTAGATTTTTTGGGGGGGCTTGATTTCTATCAATTATTGAACATTCACCAAGGTCCAAGTACGGCTCATCATTATTTCATTTAATGCCTGTCACAAGGACACCACAGTCCGGCGTGATGATGTGTTCTGCCCAGAGGCACACGGCCAGTGAAGGCAGGGCAGAGAATGGAACCCCAAGTTTAGGCTCTAGATCAAACATCTTGCCACCACAGTACTCGGGGGGAGGTGACAAGGAATGCACAAACTAAAAGGGACCTTGGGAAGTCTTCTAATTCATCTGTTTTTTTTTTTTTTTTTTAAAGAGAGAGAGCAGGCGCATGTGAGTTGGGGAGGAGCAGAGAGAGGGAGATAGAGAATTCCAAGCAGGCTCCACACTCAGTGCAGAGCCCAATGTGGGGCTCGATCCCATGACCTGGTATCTCGACCTGAGCCAAAATCAAGAGTCGGACGCTCAACCAAACTGAGTCACCCGGGTGCCCCAAATCTGTCTGCTTTTTGTCAGCACCTCCGTTTTAAGCCCCAAACTTTACCAGGGGGTATAGTAAGTTCCCTTTTCCTTTCAGAAAAACCACTGCTTCTTGACATCGCCAGCATCTCCTGAGGAAGGAGTGATAGTGCCATGGTCCAAAGCCGCCTCCACAGACAGTGAAAGGGCTTTGAAACAGGCAGAACCAGGTCGCAATCAAAGATTCACCCCCACCAGCTAAGTGACTCTGAGCAAGTTATGTAAGATCTGTGTTGAGTTTCCCCAGCATCACCCAGATCTCTCTCTCTCTTTCTCTCTCTCTCTCTCTCTCTCTCTCTCTGGAGCTAGAGCAGCAGCATATCAAAGGGGGGTTGTGAGGACAGTGTCACCCAGCACTTGGCACTGAATGGGCTCTCAGTAGCTGGCGGTTATTACTCTGTGACTACGGAAATGAATGAGGAGTGAATGTGCTCTTCCCCCTTTGGGCTAAGAAAGATTCAGTGATCATTCAGGGTAAATATAAGGAAGGGCACATAAAACTGCTCCTTGGTGGGGGCCGTCCTTGATGTATTTGCCCTCCTGGGAACTGGCCACCTTGTCTTTGCAGCAAGATGCAAAGGACATTACGGAAATAAGATAATGGCTTGAGAGTAAGCAGGCTTCGCAGGACTTTTGTCTCCTGTTTCCACATCCTGTCATCACAGGACCAGAGGATCACCTGATCAGAACTGCACTTCGGCGACCTGAGACAGAACCCATCTCCAGTGATCAGTGATTGCACACCCACAATGTGCCAGGCAGTGTGCTGGCAGAGACAGTCAGAGATACAGACGGTGAGAGAGACAATCTCAAATCCTCAGATTAACCTGCTACGGAGGCAAGACAGGGTCATGAAAGAGCATGGGCCTTGGAGTCAGGTGGAGGTGAGCTGAGATCCTGGATTAGTATATTCTCTGCAGGATCTAGGGTAGGTTCCCCCCTCTCAGAATCTCTGTAGAAACAGGGAAATAACATCATATCAATTGTTTTGAATCAGATCAAATACATACAGGGCTCGGGAGACTCAGGAGGAGAGTTGTAAGGAGTGTTCATTCCCATTTTTATTCACTCTGGAAACTTATTAACATCCTAGGTGAGGAGGTTGAACTCAGAGACATATAAGGACTTGTCCAAAATCACAGAGATAAGAGGCAGACATGCAATTAATCCGGTTCTCTTGCATCTGAGTCTATTTCTGTTTCATAGTGCAATAAATATTCACTGAGCACTTAATTATGCCCCATACAATAGGAGAGGGGCTGGCGATTTCTAGAAGATCTAGAATCTCAAGGGTCTCGCACTCTAGTGACATCTATTTGAGAAATATTCACTTTACCCATATTGTATTCTGGGCACTGTGGTAGGCGAACCAGCACAGCTCTGTCCTTAAGAAGCACCCAGGTTTGAGGATGGGTGTCCTTTGTGTATTAAAATTAAGTGTGATAAGCACTATGGTGGAGGGGGAACCCTACCGCCTGGGACTCACCAGGTTAGTAATGTTGAGATTTCTAGAATGGAACAGAGTTGGTCAGGGAGGGAACAGACGGAGCTGGGAGGTCGTGGGGGGAGAGACCCCAGGCCTTTGAAGAACTGGGGGAAGTTCAACACAGCTGGAGCTGCAGGGGGGAGGGAGGTGGTCTTAGGTGAGACTGGGGAAGGAGGTCTGGCTCATGGAGAGCCTTACGAGACAGGTTAAGGAGTCTGGATGCTTTAATGAGGCCAGTGCCAAACTTTCGAAGGATTTTAAGCAAAGGAGTAGGATTTACATTTTAGAGGGAGAGCTCAGTTGCACTTTGGAAACCAGATTTGGAGTGAGAAAGAGGCAGAAACAAATAAGCAATAAAATAAGGCAATCGATATGATGGAGGTAAGAGCATATTCAAAATATTGAACAGTTAGCCTGGTGGCCATTAGCTCACTGGAATGAAAGCCTACTAAAGAAGTCCCAAAGACCCCTGCCATGTCTGGCATCATCCCTGAGAGTCCCAGCAAAGGGCTGGGATGCTGGGTGGCAGGGAGGGGGGCATGCATGAAGGGGCACTGGTGGTGATGGGAGTGGCCCTTGACCACTTAGCATGGACTTATGTCGATATTTCAGCCATGGGTAAGGTTGTCCTGGTGCATTGCACTGTGAATGGCAGCGAAGGTGAGAAAAAAAGCAAAGTGTTTCTGGACCTTTGAGCCAGAGCAAGGACTGCCCTATACTCAACATCCTGAACTCTTGCATCTTGGAACTCCTAGAGAGCCAATTCTGACTTTGGAGAAGGGTGTGTCACACAGCTGAATGGGGACACTGCCACTTTAAAAAGGGATGTGGTCTTAACTGTGGTGAGCTGATGGCAGCCACAGCTGGAGAGCATGTCCAAAACCACCTGCTGTGGCCATGCAGACTCTGTCTTGGATTTACCCTGACACCCCCCACTCTTAGATTCTTGACACTCTTTCCTTTGTCCTGACCCTGATCAGACTCTTGGTGAACAAGGCCACTCTACTAATTTGTCTGACTCTCCTGGATTCTTCTGGGTGTGTTTTCTTTCTTTCTTTCCTCCATTCTCTGATCCTTTTAAATCTCTTTGTCTTCCAGATTCTTCTGCTTAATCCTCGAGCTGTGTGAACGTCCCTCATTCCCTGCCAAGGCCCCAGCTCTTCTCTGGGGGAACCTGTGCTCCAAGTAGACCCCAGGATGGGGTGCTGTTTGTTGCTTAACAAACTAAGATAATCGGATCAGCAAAGCAATTCATTCATTCACCCATTCATTCGTTCATTCATTCATTCAAGTTTTCCTGCCAGGAAGCTCGTGGGGCTCGTCACGGGTTCCAGAGCTCTGACACTCTGCCCGGGACCCACCGCGCACTCAGGAATGGCTGCTAAGTACCTGACTCTGTGAATTGTCTGAGTACCTACTGTGCTAGGGCTGCTGAGAATCCGAGGAGGAGACACCACGGTCCTGCCCTTAGCTAACGTCAGTCTGTGAATTAGTTCACTCATTGATTGATTCATCATCAAGCCTTTAGGGTTGACTGAGTGCCCCATTTGTGGCAGGCATGATGAACAGGGAGCAGTTTCTGAACCCAAGCAGATCATGGTTAGAAAGAGGACACGGTAAGGGAACAATTACAATGCGGGAGGTATCTTTAACCAAGAGATTGTGTCACCCATGAAAAATGAAGACGGGAAATAAAACCCAAGTTTCTAAAGCTCTTCTCATGTTAGGTATTGACTTTGGCAAGACGATGGAGGGTGGGTGGTCCTACTTGAATTATGGGGCCCTAAACCTTAGGCAAGGGTTTTCCAAATCCAGCTCACTTCAAAGGTCTAATGGGGTGGGGGGTTGCACTTAGACGTGAAATGTGAGCTGGAGCTGAGTTCATATGTGAGATCTACCCTCTTAATGAGCACTGCTTAGACCCTCAGTGGTTCATGAAGAAAAAGCCTTGCACATGCTCACTACACTGGCTCTCTCCTCTGGCAAGATGCAAAGCTTAGAACAAGAGAAGGTATTCCCAACACAGCCATGACCGGACAGATGAAAATATGAAGCATTAGGACTCCGAAAGCAGTTATGGAAGTCAGGCCTCTGAGTTCCTTTTTCATCTAAAAATTATTTACTGAGCAGGGCACCTGGGTGGCTCAGTCGGTTGAGTGTCCAACTTCAGCTCAGGTGAAGTTAGTTAGTTCAAGTCCCACATCAGGCTCACTGCTATCAGCCTGTCAGCGCAGACCCAGCTTCGGATCCTCTGTCTCGCTCTTTTTGCCCCTCCCCTGCTTGCACTCTCCCCAAAATAAATAAAATACATTTTAAAAAATACCTACTCAGCATCTGTGAGTACCAGGCACTGTGTTAGGAGCTCAGTCCCTGGGCACTTCATAGGCAGACAAGGTGCCCAGTGTATGGCCAGGCAGTATCCTTTTTTTTTAAATAATTTATTATCAAGTTGCTTTCCATATAACACCCAGTGCTCATCCCAACAAGAGCCCTCCTCCATGCCCATCACCTCTTTTCCCCTCTCCTCCACCCCTATCAAGCCTCAGTTTGTTCTCAATATTTAAGAGTCTCTCATGGTTTGCCTCCCTCCCTCTCATCTATATTTTCCCCTTCCCCTTCCCCCCATGGTCCTCTGTTAGGTTTCTCCTGTTTCACATATGAGTGAAAACATATGTTGTCTGCCCTTCTCTGCCTGACTTATTTCACCCAGCATAACACCCTCGAGTTCCATCCACATTGCTACAAATAGCCAGATTTCATTCTTTCTCATTGCCATGTAGTATTCCATTGTACAGATAAACCAGACCTTCTTGATCTAGTCGTCAGTTGATGGACACTTAGGCTCTTTCCATGTTTTGGCTATTGTTGAGAGTGCTGCTGTGAACACTGGGGTCCGTGTGCCCCTAGGCATCAACACTCCTGTATCCCTTGAGTAAACTCCTAGCAGTGCTATTGCTGGGTCATAGGGGAGTTCTGTGAATATTTTGAGGCATCGCCACACTGTTTTCCAGAGGGGCTGCACCAGTTTACATTCCCACCAACAGTGTAGGAGGGTGCCCGTTTCTCCACATCCTCGCCAGCATCTAGAGTCTCCTGATTTGCTCATTTTAGCCACTCTGACTGGCGTGAGGTGGTATCTCAGTGTCGTTTTGATTTGTATTTCCCTGATGAGGAGGGATGCTGAGCATCGTTTCATGTGTCTGTTGGCCATCTGGATGTCCTCTTTGGAGAAGTAAGTACCTGTTCATGTCTTCTGGCCAGGAAGTATTCTAAACAAACCATTCACAGATGTGGAAACTGAGGTACAGAGAAGTTAACCTAACTTGCTGCGAGATGAGAGGAACTATATAATGGTCTCTGTGCCCAGTTGTGGCACCGAGCTCCTGAAACTTGTGTCATTTATCAAGTGATAAAAACACCAAGTGCTCACCACAAAGGCCAGGCCATGACAACAAGCCGGGAATTTTCAGCCCCACCCTCCCACCCCCCATCCTCTAGAGATGGGAGGAGGCTGGCAACAGAGTTAATAACGTGAGGAAACCCCTATAAGATCCCGAATGACAAGATTCGGAGAGCTTCCGCGTGGGTGAGCACATCTACACCAAGTGGGTGAGGTGACACACCCCAGCTCCATGGGGACAGGGACCCTTCCAGACCCCCGTGTGTCATCTGGCTGCTCCCCTGAACCCTTATCATACAAGATATGACATGTTAACCTGTTAACATGAGTGAATGTTTCTTGAGTTCTGTGAGCCACCCAGGCTAACTACCACATGCCAAGGAGTGGTGCATGGGAACCTCAGATCTACAGACGGTTGGTCAGAAGCACAGGTGACAACTTGCCACCTGAGATGAGGGGAAGGGGCAGTCTGGTGGGACTGAGCCCCTCACCGGCAGGATCTGACGCTGTCTCCCGATGGGTAGTGTCAGAATTTGGTTAAATTGTAGGACACCCAGCTGGCGTCAGGAAGAATCGCTTGTTGTGGGGGACACTCCCCCACACCTTTGGTGTCCAGAGGTGAAGGGCTCCAGGTAGGAGTAAAGTGGACACAGTAAAGGAAGACGCAGAAGGAGGAAAGGGAGTGTTTCCTTTCTTCTCACAGATGGTGCACGGCCAGGAAAGGGGGTGCAGGATTTGAGAGGCGCGCCTGCTGTAGCATGTCCCCAGCAAGCCAACACCAAGGGGTCTTCACCCAAGGCCAAGAGTCACGTGGAACAACACTGGGAGGTGAGTGACGGTGGCCAGAGAGGAGGCCCGGAGGAGGAGAGGAGCTCTGAGCGTGGCTGGGGCGCACTGGGAAGCTGCACTGAGGGCAGAAGCCCCCAAAATGGAAAATGGCATGAGGGCCAAGCTAGAGGAGCCCAGAGAAGAGGAAGTGGCAGGAGGCAGGTTCTGCACAGGTTTGTGGGTGAAACCAGGAGCCTGCAGTTGGGACCAAGAGGCGTCGGTGAAGCCTGACTCACCAGAGGGCGCGTGCGCGGGCCTGGTCGGAGCCTGAGGGTCAAGTGCAGTAGCACTGGCGTGAGGACAGAGCGCGGGGTCACAGCCCAGAGTCTCCATCCATCCATTCCCATCCCCGTTGAGGAGGAAGAGGTGATCGTCCCTCCCCTGTCGGCCCGCACGGGGGATACAGGCAGACGGGAAATGCGAGGTGCTTGCAACAGCGCCAGGCAGGGGGTCAGCGGTCTGCAAATGTCCCCGTGTCCCCGCCTTCGCTCCCTGCTGAATACGGAAAAGCACAGACGGGCACAGAAAGAAAAACTATGACTGATGTTTACACCACCAGAAGAAAACCATCGCTAATACGCTGTGGTTTTCCCGTTTCTCTTCTTCAATGCGGCCTCGTAGAAAGTGCAAAGATTTTATCAGCTGGAGGCCTATTTCTCAACATGGCAGTGTAGGGGCTCCCCAAGTCAACCCCGAGATGGTTTTGGAGGTGCAACAGGATGTTTACCAGGGGTCAGCACCGGTGGCCGGGGCAGGATGGGGCCAGAAGTCAGGCTTTCATGCAGGTGTGAAGCTGGTATATATACATATATAATACACTATGCGCACTCTAGTCCTATGTGCATACCTGGATTCTGACAGGAAACATGAGCTCTCTGGTTGAGAAAACAGACAGTTTTGCACCCGCAGAGCCTAAGAGCACCACTTCCTGCTCCCGAGTCCCCACCCCGACCCGGCAGTGGAGCCTGACGCCACGCCATGCGCTGATCAGGAGAGCACAGGAGGTTGGAACTCCAAAGTCAGGATGCTCAGAACTGAGATGAAGTGGCTGGCACATCTGCCCATTCTCTCCTCTGGATGAATAAAGTTCTTTCCTCTGCAATAAAAATATGTTTCTGAAGGACGGAAGGCATCTCCAGGCTTTTTACCCCAGAATGTGAGCACATGGCTTTAGGAAGGTAAATCTCTAAATCACTTTGGAACAATACACTATCTCTAACTTCCAAGGCATGTTAGCAATTCTTGGATAAAAAGTCAGCTTTTAGGGGCGCCTGGGTGCCTCGCTCAGTTGGCTAAGCTTCCAGCTTCGGCTCCTGTCTGATCTCACTGTTTTGAGAGTTCGAACCCCGTGTTGGGCTCTGTGCTGACAGCTCAGAGCCTGGAGCCTGCTTCAGATTCTGTGTCTCCCTCTCTCTCTGCCCCTCCCCTGCTCATGTGCTGTCTCTCTCAAAAATAAACATTAAAAAAATAATAAAAAAGGTAAAATAAAAAAGCTTTTAACCAAGGTTGCCATTGCTCTTGGCTCAAAAGTCCCAGCCACGCAGAAAATATGAGAAGATTCATGGAGAATGGTCTCCCAGCAGCTTCCATACCACCCTCTCAACCTCCTAGGGACCTCTGGAGCACAAATGGTGCACCAGAATGTTCTGCATTGGGTAAAAATGGCCACGCTTTTATACCCTGCTTCAAACATTCACTGCATGTGGGCCAGTCCCATAGGATGTGCCGCTGGCCAAGCCTGCTCTCTGCAATGACCATGAACTCTAAAGGAGCAAATGGACATAGTAACAAGCCTTTCTTTAGACTCGGATCTGAGTGGCCCATCTCCACGTCTGCCACTATAAGCCTTTTCTCAGTCAGTGGCTCCTAATGGTTGCACAGCACTTCCTTGTTCTGATTCCCTTGAATGAGGAATGCCCCGTTATTGGCCATTAGGTTGTTAAGAACTTGCTGCTGTTCTAAATCCTGCTGCCCTGAATGCCCTAATAGATGGCGTCTTTGTATTCTTCCCCGATTTTTTTCCTTAGGACAGATTCCTACAAGTGGGGCTGTCAGGCAGGTGTTTGGATATTTTTAAGGGTCTTGATACATACTTAACCAAACTGGCTTCCAGTAAGGCTGTGCCAATTAGACTCCCCCGCAGTGACTGACTGTGCACTTCTGAGTCCTGCTGACACCGATGACCCATAGTCATTGACATCACTGTATTCTGCTTTCGTTCTATTTGCATTTCTCAAATACTGTGGGCACACGTTTTTTCACATGCTGTTTGACCATTTTAATTTCTTGGTTTCTGAACTGCTTGTGTACATTCAGGGTTTATTTTCCTAATGGGGCATCTTTCTTCTCTGTCTTGATTTGAAAGACCCCTTAAAAGCCTATCAACTCGGTCTTGCTATCCTCTTTATTGCCATTATTTTTCCCAGTTTACTGTTTGCCTTTTCATCTTGTTTACAATGCGCTGGGCATGCATATGTTTTATAGTTTGTGGGAGCCAATTCTTCAGTCTTTGCCATTTCAGATTCTGTCCTTGTCATGTTGTGTACAGAATTTGATTTGCTTTATAATCTAGATGCAGGACCTTGATTTTCCCCTATTACATGTGACCCAGTTAATTTCGGTTCACTCTGGCAGCCTGCCAGGATCTTTTAACATCCTGATTATGTCACCCAGCGGCTGAGCTCCCCCTCCCAGCTTTGGGGCCAACGCAAATTTGGTCAGCCCTCTTTCTGTGACTTCATCCAAACCGTCCATCACCCCTTTTACATTTCTCTAATGATGCTCATTCAACTTGTCTGACAAGGAGCCAAATGGGAGACTTCTCTGTCACCAACACCACAGCCAGCTGGCACTGGACAGCGCCGTGGGAGAGGAGATGGTCTCTGCCAACTGGACGCATGGCCTGGTCCAAGAGGCCTCTTTGGATCAGTGTTTTCACAGCACCTGTCACCCTCAGAACCATCACGTCATGGCCACAATCATCTATTTAGATTTTCTCCTCCCTCCAGCATATCTTTTTCCTTTCTTAGCCAAGCGAACTCTTATGGGATTGCAAGGGACATAAATATGTAGAAAATAATCACGTATTAGATGAAAATGATTTGGCATGGAATATGAGTGCACACCATCCAGGATCACGTTTGAAATTAAATTCCTTGTGGGGCGCCTGGGTGGCTTAGTCGGTTAAGCGTCCGACTTTTGCTTAGGTCATGATCTCGGGGTTTGTGGGTTCGAGCCCCGCGTCGGGCTCTGTGCTGACTGCCAGCTCAGAGCCTGGAGCCTATTTCAGAGTCTGTATCTCCCTCTCTCTCTGACCCTCCCCTGCTCATGCTGTCTCTCTCTCTCTCTCCCCTAGAAATAAAAAATATTAAAAAAAAAAAAGAAATTAAATTCCTTGTAATATTGGACAAAATGTGAAAGATTATCTGGTCCCCAGCTTCCCACCCTCACCCTAAGTTCATTTTTGCATCGTGGGGGTTAATTATAACCAGCATTCATAGGCACCATCTGGAAATCAGAGAATTTCCTTACATAATCACTAATTCTTTCACACACACACACACACACAAATTGCAAGACAAGTGTTGTTATGTCTCTTCAAATACAAGAAATAGACTCAGAGAACTCAAGATATTAATCCAAGAGCACACAGTTTGAAAGTATTAGAGGCTGGATTTGAACTTGTATCTCATACCAAATTGCCTCCCTGGATGAGGCCAAGGGTCCTACATTCCTTGAGTGTCATCAGGGATGGCAATCCACTCCTGAAGATGATTCCAGGAGGGTCCTACGGGAGTAACTCTGAATACTGACCTGAATTTTCCTCTCTACCTTCTTCCCCTTGAAGACACACAAAATCGATCTTCCCATCCTTCCACAAGCTTGTTCTTCTTATGATCAAATCCCCTCTGTCTCCTCTTCTCACGTCTGCCAACAGGTCCTCATGGGACAGAGTTGGGACACCCTTCATCTGATCTTGCTCCCATTTACCCCATCCCTCATGTGGCCCACTACTGAACGCCATGCCCCAAATGGGTTCTAATGACAACAGGACTTTACCCCGGTGCCCTGCCCACCAGGTTCTCTCCTTCCCTTCCAGGGAGTCATGAGAAGAGGAAGAAACCCCTTTCCTTGCTGCCGATCCCCTACTTTCTTTCACTCCATTCCCAGAGGAGGAGTTTGGGAACAGATGTGTGCCTCTTATACGGACACCAGCCTGGCCTCTGAATCCCTTTTCTGCTGTATGACTTTTTCATGCCTACTTTTGAATCAAGCTCCTGTCCTTACTTGACCAAACTTCTCCCACCTCCCAATCACCCCAGAATCCCTTCCTGTACTCATTGAATATTCAGGTATGGAGATGCAGCCTTGGCCTCTAGATGCTCAGAAAGTGAGATGGGGAAAGTATGGAGTTTGGGAGCAGGGCTTCTAAGGTGGGGGTCCTCTAACACAGAGCCAGCAAGGGTCCTCTCCAGAGTGGCGGGGCAAGGGCTGACCTCTCTCCTATCACTGCATCTTGGAAGGAGTTAGGAAGGGGAGCTGGAGAGGGGACTCCCAAAAGCAGGGAGGAGGGAGGAGGAGGGCAAGGCACTTTACAGTCCCTCCATGGTCCTATCTCATCTCGTTACTGAACTACATCTTTTCCTTGCAGCCTGAGTCCACAAGCTCGTTTCCCTTGTTCCTGCCCCAAGGATAATAATAGTACCTTTCCCAAGGGCTTGTTGTGAAAAATTCATGATATAATGACTAGAAAGTACTCAGAACAAGTGCTTTGCCATCGGTGGTTATTACTACTTTCAGCCTAACACGGGATTTCATTACTTCAATGAACGGAGCACCAGGCCGGGTACAAGAATAACATCCTTCCCTTTTCCCTTCTTGCTTTCAAGTTTTCTCAGATATCATCTCGTCTGAGGCTCACGACAACCCTGGGCGACGGAGCCCTTCCTGACCTTCAGGTAATAAGGATGCAATCAGACCTGAAGGGCAGTGACAGAATTTGTCCACGATGCTCTTATCCCCACTTTCCCTTCCGCCATATTGCTTTGATTGTGATGAAGGTTGTTGACAACCACAAAGATTGACTGGGTTGATTAGCTTCTGTCTGACAGCCTCTAGTTCCGTTTTATTCTTTCTTTGCCTCTCTCAGGCCCCCAGAGGAGGACTCAGCAGTGGTCCCCACTGAGGCTTATCCGGGCATCTGAGCAGGTCATGAAAACAAGACAACCATTACTTAGCCCTGTATGTTGTTTCATAGTTTTGACTTCCAGTAGCACTCTGGACTCAGTCCAACTCTTAGCTCTGGACTCCCACTTTGTATTAAGAACTGTGAAGGATCTGGAATTTTTTTACCCTACCTGAAACCTGACATCCTGACCTACTACAATTCATGGATGCTGGCAGAAAATGCGAAACTCCTGGTCAGATACAAAGGACAGCGTATTACTCACAGCAGTAGCAACAACCAGAATATCGTCATTGGAGCTGATTCCCTGAATCCCGGTTCCCACAGGGAATTGCAATGAGGGCCAGGTAACTTCTACACCTGCCGTGGGTTGTGTTACATGTGAGGAATCTCAAGTTTAGGAGACTCTAGTCTTTTAAGGAAGCTATAGGAAAATCTGCCCAAATTTGTCCTGGAAAGAGACATAACTGGTCAGCAGACAGCTCTGCCCTCTGCCCCAGAAGGAGGCACTATCTCTACAATTCCAGAGCTATGTGTTATACAAGCCATCTTGGAAAGATAGTTGGCAACAAAAGCTCTCAGTGCCTCTGCTCACAAGATGTGCAGAAACTTGAAATCGCCTCCCATTATCTTGTCAATCCTCCTCTGTGGTCTGTCTCATTGTTCCAGTCATGAGATCTGGGACACTTTTAATAGCCATGGCCTTCCCAGGCTCATCAGGGTGATGTTATGAAGTCATAAGCAGGACACTGGGGAAGACAAATGTACCCTGTACTGCATGCTGGGCACCGAGGACACAGGCAATGTGCCTGGCTGCTGGCAGAAGAATGAAGTGTGATCAGGGTTTTGAAACCAGTATGGAGGGGAGTATGAAATCTGAGATGGGTCAGAGGCAACACTGGCATGATTTGTATAATGACGTCCTAACACATCTCTCTAATGATGAAAAGTTAATGAGTCTCTAACAATGAATGTTAAATAACCACAAGGCATGAGCAGTTAACCAATGTGGATTTGCACGATGTTTGTGTTTTTCACTTGAAGTTTATGAAGACAGGTGGACAAGGGCAGAGCTGGCTCAGATCCAGGAAAGTCCACACCTGTTGAGCTGACCTCTCTCTTCCATGGCCCATCAAAACATCCCTCCATTCGTTTATACCTATTAGTTGAAGATGTACTGTAATGTTTCCTGTGTGCTGGGTTTTTAAGCTGGAATACTGAACACCAACATGCAGACGGTTCAAACTGTTAGTCGGACTGCACTGAAGTGACCTGGCATGAAGTCCCCACAGCTCTGCCAGAGTGTTACAAACACATACACCCTGTGCTCCAGCAATTCCATATCTAGCATTTTCTCCTACAGAAGGAATCAGACACGAACAAGGTAGCTTTTCTGAGGATTAAATAAACTAATACAAACAAAGTACCTAAAACAGTATCTGGCTCAGTATATTTCATTTAAATGCTCAGTTCAGTTTCACTTGTAAACAAACAGAATTTAGATAACCTAAATATCCAACAATAAAGGATTCTTTAAGTAAATTACAAAATGCACCTAAAATGATGTGTAATGTGGGTATTAAAACCATACAGTACTGGGTTCTGCTTATGTTTAGGACGTAGAAGCTCATGAAAGACTGTTCCACTGGCTATAGCAATAAGCACTGATAAACTAAAAAAAATTGCAAATATCTAAGAATAAATTAACATATCTGAAGACCCTATACTGAAAACTATAAAACATTGCTGAGAGACCAAAAAAAAAGATAATAGAGAATGGCTTTTGTAGTAATGTACTAAAATATTTACTTTTGTTAAGATGTAAATTCTCCCCAAACTGATCTACAGATTCCATGACTTTCCAAACCAAAATCTCAAAAGGTAAACATTAATAAGTTGATTCTAAAATTAAATGGAAATGGGAAGAATCTAGAATAGTCAAGATAATCTTAAGAAGAACAAAGTTATTGGACTCACATTAACATATTTCAAGCTATACTATAAAGCAGTAATTGAGACAGTGGTTCATTATGAGTAGACAAATAAATCCATGGAAGTGAATACAGAGTCCAAAGATAGTTAGTTCAGTGTATACCTGATGACTTGTTTCTTGACAAAGGTACCAGGACAAATCAAGAGAGAAAAGAAAGTCTTTTCAATAAATGGCACTGGAACAATGGAATATGTGTGTGCAAACAGTGAGCTTTGATCCCTGTCTCATACCTTAAACAAACATTAATTCAAGATGAATCACTGACCTGTGAAAACTGAGCCATAAAGCTTCTTCATGAAAACATGAGAAAATATCTTCTTAAACTCAAGGTAAGCAAAGACATCTTCAAGCTCTAAAGGAAACAAGCATGAAAACTTGATAAGTAGGACTCTATCAGAATCAAAACTCTGTTCATCAAAAGACATTGGTAAGAAAGTAGTAAGGCAAGCCAAAGACCAGGAGAGAGTGTTCATAATACACGTATCTGATGAAAAGTTTGTATCCAGTATATAAAGAATTGTTATAAATTATGATAGTAAAAGACAGATATCCCTGCTTTTTTAAGTGGGTAAAAGACGTGAACAGGCACTTCATGAAAGAAGATAGTTTAGTAGCCAGTAAGCATCGGAAAAAATGTGTCATTTCATTGCTGCTAAACAAATGAAAATTGAAAACCACAACCAAAGAATGCACACCAAATACCTGAAATTGAAAAGGCCATGTTGGCAAGGATGTGGATGAATGTGGAAATCCTGATACTGGTGGGAGTATAAGTTCATAGAACCATTTAGGAAAAATGTTGGGCAGTTTCTAATGAACTTAAACATACACTTACCCTCTGATGCAGCAACCGAAGAGTATATGCGAGTGCATTTGTCCACAAAAAGATGTGTACAAGACTATTCATAGTCCCTGTTATGGACTGAATGTTTGTGCCCCACCCCCCCAAATTCAAATATTGAAACCCTACCCTCCAGTGTGATGGAATTAGGAGATAAGGCCTTTGGGAGATGATAGGGTTAGAGGAGAAGATGAGGGTGGGGCCCTCATGCTGGAATTAGCACCTTCATAAGAGTCAGGAGAGAGCTTGCTTCCTCTCTGTTCTCTGCCATGTGAGGATATAACAAGATGTCGGCGGTCTGCAGCCAGGAAGAGGGTCCTCACCAGAATCTGATTGTGCTGGCACCCTGACCTCAGACTTCCAGCTTCCAGAACCAGTAGAAAACAAATTTCTTTTGTTAAAAAACCACCGAGTCTATGGTGTTTCTGTCATGGCAGCCTGAACAGACTACAGCAGCCCATAATTGCCCAAAACTGGAAACTCAAAATATCCATCAGTAAAAGCAGCAATAATCCATTTGTGGAATATTCATACCATGCACCAATTTTTTTTTAAATGGGCACTGGATGCATGCAACAAGATTAATCTCAAAAACAGTATGTTGAGGGGCGCCTGGGTGGCTCAGAGTGTTAAGCATCCAACTTCATGATCTCACAGTCCATGAGTTTGAGCTCCGCATCAGGCTCCGCACTGACAGCTCAGAGCTTGGATTCTACCTCAAATTGCATCACCCCCTCTCTCTCTGCCTCTCCCACGTTTGTGTGTTCTCTCTCTCTCAAAAATAAATAACCATTAAAAAAAAAAACTTAAAAAAAATTATGTTGAGCAAAAGAAGGGAGACACACAGTATATACTAACGTTTCCATTTAAATGAAATGAAGAACAGGCAAAATTCATCCAGAGTGATGGAAACCAAATTATGAGTTAAGAAGGGGGCCAGGGGGCCTTTAATATGAGTGTAGACACATGAAGATAGATGATAGATAGGTAGATAGATAGATATGTTGTAAGTCATTGAGCTATAAGCTAAAGATTTATGAATATTATTGTATGTAAAACACATTTCAATAAAGTGCTGGGAAAGAACTTGTAGATACGGCATGGGAACATGCGTGTGACATATCATCAAATAAAAAAGAAAGCACCCGTATAATAGTACATAGTACAATTTCAATTTTGTGAAACACCCAAAGAAAAGCAAATATATCTATAAAGTATGTGTATGTAGCAGGATGAGGGTTTCTGTTTTCTTCATCCAGATCTTTCCCTTTGCCTCCTCATCACGGGAGGCTTCTTTGGTAACTCAGTGAGGAGACAGAATATTTCATTAATATAAGACCATCTCCATGTGATGCTGTGGGGCAGGATTTTCAATTCCAAACAGAAAAGTTAGCTTTTCTGCCCAAAGTTCTGCCGTAAAGACCTGAAAGATCCAGAAGCCTCCTCACACAAGGAGGGCAGGGAGAGAGAAGAGAAGGTGGAGAGGAAGAGAGAGACAGACAGGAAAAACAACGGGGGGTGTAGGGGATGCTGAAGGGACCACAGCAAACCCCTTCCAAGCCAGACAGCACACATCGCAAATCGACACCCGGCAGAGAGTCACGAATGCCTCCTCTTCTGGACTCAACGTTTGTTTCTCACGGGTTACTGCTTAAACTATTTTTCTTGCTAGTAATGAGCTATTCCTGCAGGCCTTTCCAGAAATTTTTTGAGTAAGTTAGAATAACAAATTTGAGGAACTGTCGGGGAATTTGTGGACCAATCTATTGTTAAAAACAGGACAACAGAGGGGCGCCTGGGTGGCTCAGTCGGTTAAGCTTCCGATTCTTGATTTCAGCTCAGGCCATGATCTCACGGTTGTGAGATTGAACCCCACATCAGGCTTAGCATGGAGCGTGGAGCCTATTTGGGATATTCTCTCTCTCTCTCTCTCTCTGTCTCTCTCTCTCTCCCGCTCTCTCAAAATAAATAAATAAACTTAAGGGGCACCTGGGTGGCTCAGTTGGTGAAGCATCCAACTTTGGCTCAGGTCATGACCTTGCAGTTTGTGGGTTCAAGCCCCACGTCAGGTTCTGTGCTGACAGCCAGAGCCTGGAGCCTGCTTCAGATTCTGTGTCTCCCTCTCTCTCTCTGCCCCTCTCCCAGTCACACTCTGTCTGTCTCTCTCAAAAATGAATAAACATTAATAATATACATATATTTAGGGGTGCCTGGGTGGCTTAGTCGGTTAAGCGTCCGACTTTCACTTAGGTCATGATCTGTACTGACTGCCAGCTCAGAGCCTGGAGCCTGTTTCAGAGTCTGTGACTCCCTCTCTCTCTGACCCTCCCCTGCTCATGCTGTCTCTCTCTCCTAGAAATAAATAAAACATTAAAAAAAATTTTTTAAATTATATATATATTTAAACAAATAAACAAATAATAAACTTTAAAAAAACAGGACAACAGAATTTCCATTTGTAAAACAGATGAGTCACAGGGATGAAAAGTACAGCTTAGGGAATATAGCCAGTAATACTGTAATAACTCTGGAAAGTGATCGATGGTGATTACACTTGTTGCAGTTAAGCATTGCGTAATGTTTAGATTTGTCAAATCACTAGGTTATACACCTGAAATGAATACAACATCGTGGGTGAGCTATATTTCAATTAAAATAAACAAACGCGTAAATAATAAGAGAATAGGCCCAAAATGGAGTCGCTGAAGCTAAGCCTCACGTCACCAAACTGAGACTTAATCACAGCTTTGGCTCTCCGAGAAGTGGAATCTTAAACCATTTGCTACTAGGTGGTCTGTCTGATAGATCCCTGCACCCTCCTAAAGGAAATTAAGCCTGCAATAACCAACCTGCTTCTTTGCTGAGTTCCTCATTCCTGCTCCCAACTACCTATAAGTCCTTCATTTTCTACAGCTTCTTTTTTTTTAAATTTTTAAGGCTTTTTATTTGTTTCTGAGAGAGAGAGAGTGAGTGTGAAAGCAGGGGAGGGTCAGAGAGAAAGGGAGACACAGAATCCGAAACAGGCTCCAGGCTCTGAGCTGTCAGCACAGAGCCCAACGCGGGGCTCGAACCCACAAACTGCCAGATCATGACCTGAGCCGAAGTCGGACACTTAACCGACTGATCCACCCAGGTGTCCCCATTTTGTACAGCTTCTTGGAGCTTCCTTCTTTCTGCTAGATAGGATGCTGCCCGATTCATGAATCATCAGATCGATAAAGCCAACAAAATCTTTACAATTTACCCAGTTAAATTTTTTTTAACGCGCTCAGTAGTCACCCCATTTTCTGACACAGGAAGAGCCTGTGCCATGTGCACCTTCCCGCAGGGCAAGTTGACACCCAGGGTCGGTCTGACCACCGAAACTCTGGGCTGCTCCTCATTCTCTGCCAACTGCCCTTCAACCAACAGCCCAAGAAGATTGTTACCAACAGTGCTTCTCGCACTGTAAAGTGAATACAAATCGGGGTTCTTGTTAAGATCTGGATTAAGCAGAGCTGGGGGAAGGCCTGAGATTCTGCATTTCTAATAAGCTCCCAGGTGCTGGCAAAGCCGGCTGGTCCACGGGCCACACTTGGAGCAGTGAGGCTAGACCAGCCCAGAGGTTCTCTGCTCTGGCTTCCTATTCGAATCACCTGGAGACCTTTCAAAACTGACGCCAAAGACTCCCTTATTTAGAGGATCTAATCAAAGAGCATATGCATATATCTGACACAAGACTTGTATCCCTGATATACAATGAACTCCTACAACTCCATAATTGAAAGGCAAACACCCCAATTTTTAAAATGGGCAAAAGGCTAGTTAGGAAAAGTGCACTTGCTGGCCCAGGTCTGAAGTGGTCATCGCTGATCTGAAGCTGTAATCCGAGGCCCAGAAAGATTCAGTTGCACGAAGACTGGAGAAATGATATTCCTCACAGAGGGACGGACGAGGCAAAGAGCCGAAGTGGGGAATGAGTTTGGTGCGTTAGCAGAGAGGGAAGAGATGTAGGAGACCAGTTAGGGGTTTGTAACCCCGAGTGCAAGGGATCTGAACACAACCTGATGTGTCTTTGTTAACAAGCCATCATTCTCTGCTGCGCAGAGAATATAGGAGGGGAGACAGGAAGGGAGTAGGTGTGGAGAAGCAGAGGATGGTCTAAAAATCTGTAGCAGGAAAACACATGAGAGGGTCTGTGGCTTGGGCTCAATGGAGCAGAGGGAAGATGAATGTGCAGAGGCTGGTGGCGTACCCATGAGGAGGAGTCCAGTTGCACAGGTTGGACACAGATCAAGCCATTGGACACAGTCTCATTGACTCATTCTTCCAACAAATATTAAGTTCTTGTTCTGTTCCAGGCACAGAGGTAGCAGCTGCTGATATGTTGGTTCAGAAGGCAGTCATGGTCCTTGCTCTGCCTCAATTTCCATGAGGAAACAGAGAACTAAGCAGAGTCCAGGGAGTTTGATGTTAAACAACTTATTGTACAAAAAAAAAAAAAAAATGATTGATTGCCCTTTGTGGCAAATGCTACCACATTCAGAAGCACACAGCCCGAGGGCATGAGTAAGGGATCTAAGATACTCTGGGATGTCAGGGGAGGCCTTTGTTGCCCAAAGTGCACTTTGAACTGAGCTAGGTAAAGATTTTTTTATTAAAAAAAAATTTTTTTTATATCTTATTTATTTCTGAGAGAGAGAGAGAGAGAGACACACAGCATGAACAGGGGAGGGTCAGAGAGAGGGAGACACAGAATCTGAAACAAGCTCCAGGCTCAGAGCTGGCTGTTTGCACAGAGTCTGACGTGGGGCTTGAACCCACAAACCGTTAGATCATGACCTGAGGCGAAGTCAGACACTTAACTGACTGGGCCACCCAGGCGCCCCTGAGCTAGGTAAAATTTAATGAGGTAAAAGAGTTGGGACAGAGGACCCAGTACATATCAAGTCCCTGATAGGGGATTCTGCATACCTTTTTCCTTTTTTTTTTTTTTAGTGTGTTATTTATTTCTAGGAGAGAGAGAGAAACAGCGTGAGCAGGGGAGGGTCAGAGAGAGAGGGAGTCACAGACTGAAATAGGCTCCAGGCTCTGAGCTAGCAGTCAGCACAGAGCCCGACGCGGGGCTCGAACCCACGAACCGCGAGATCATGACCTAAGCGAAAGTCGGATGCTTAACCGACTAAGCCACCCAGGCGCCCCATTGGCATACCTTTTTCAGGACCTAAGATAAGGTCAAGGAATGAAGGGGAGAATACACTTGAAAGTGAATGACATTCTCCAAGAACCCATATCCACCGAGAAGAGCAAAAATAAATTTTTTGATATTGTATAATAAAAACATCAATAATTGGGATATCTGTATAACTCAGTGGCCGAATATTCTCCAAATAACCCAGGCATGTTGTTCAAACCCACACCTGGGTAAAAGATCCAAGTACAAGATAGACCAGTACATTTCAAAGGAACAGAATCAATTAAAAAAAAATTTTAACTGCAAGGTAGCTGAGTTTTCTGTGTTCTTTAAGCACCGGTGAGGAGATGGCTTTAAATGGTTACATCTAGACAATGCTTAATTGTCCCAAAGTTTATACTATGTTTTGTGCCAAGATGGCAGATTTGGAGGGACTAAATTTGGATCCCTTTGACTTCCTCACAAACTCAAGAGTCATGCTCTGTGGTGTAGTCCCAAATTGAATCCAGACCGTTGAATTATATATGAGGGATAAACCTTTCCTAAGAGGTCATGTCTTGGGCCAAAGCAACTCTACAGTGAGATCCCACTGAAACAGTCACTGGGGGGTAGGACCATGCCAGGGGTCACCTGGTCCTCCCCAAGATGGCCGGACCAATTGTTAATGGTTAACATCTGTTCCAAAAGAATCAGAATCACATAGGTGTTATTCATTCAGCCAACATCTATTCACTGAGCTCCTAGTTTGTGCCAGGCAAGGGCAGATTTGCCATGAAGCTAATCAAACTTAACCTTTGGGGCCTCTCACTATCAGGGCCCCCCCCCCAAGGATTCTTACATTCTTGGGTGTTCATGAAGTACACCAAGTACGATGCTTTATCCATAACTGGTTAAGACCACTATCTTTCCAGTCTAGCCTTCTCTTGCTCATACTTTCCCTCATGTTGATTGATGTGGGAGTAGTTGCGTCATGTGGGGAATTCTGCTTAAGTTGAGATGTGGAATCATTCAGTGTGAGCCTCGTGGGGTATATTTATGTGGTTGCGGTCACTTCCGTGCTTGAGGACATTATTGTCAGTTGTACCATAAAGGCATGACTTTCAGAAATACTCTAACTGCCCATCATGCCAACTCACTCAGGGTCACAAGGCACATCATGTCCAGAACCAGAAACTGTTTATTGAGAAACACATCCATCTGTAATACTGGATAGTCTTTCCAAGACCCCATAATTTTGATGCCATCACGATATGGTGCCTGGCATCCAAAATATGGGATATTGAATAAAAAACAGGTGCAAAAAGACCCTGTGGAAAATCCTTCCCAATTTTATAGCTCACATACAAAATAAATTTGATGGAATCTTCCCAACTTTGACATTGCCAGTAACAACTGGAGACGCTGGAAGAAATTTTGCAGAAATATCATTAATTTAAAAGGTATATTTCAATCAAACATACTGGAAAAAAAGGCTGAACTGTCTTTATGGTCTCCATATAGAAAATATTACAAATGTTTCTGCTTATTCTATGAGTTACTGAGAAATATGTTGAAATCTCTCACCCTGGCAGCAAATTTGTGTGTTTTCCCTTGTGGTTTCATCAAATTTAACTTTTTATATAATTGAGACAATGTTAGGAAGCACATACAAATTTGGAACGGTTGCACCTTCCTGGAAAATTGAATCTATTTATATTACAAAATGTCCTTTTTTATATCTTGCCATTTTTGGAATTTAAGCTGCTCAGTCCGATATAAATATGATAATACCACCTTTCTTTTCATTTTTCATTCTTTTGTTATAATTGCTCACAAATAGCCTCAGTTTTAAATATGACTCTTTTGGGGCGCCTGGGTGGCTCAATCGGTTAAGTGTCCGGCTTTGGCTCAGGTCATGATCTCACGGTTCCCAAGTTCAAGCCCCGCGTCGGGCTCTGTGCTGACTGCTTTGGATTCTGTATCTCTCTCTTTCTCTGCCCCTCCCCCTCTCATGCTCTGTCTCTCTCTGTCTCAAAAATAAATAAAACATTTTTAAAAAAATTTTTTAAAAGATTTCATCTTTGATGTGATTTTTAGCAGTATCACTGTAAGGTATTTGAGTGTATTTTCCTTGATACCTATCCTGTGTCTGTTTGTAGAACTTCTTGACCCCATGGTCTGATGTCTTTTATAAACTTAAAATACCCATCATTGATTCTTCAAATATCATACCCCACTCTCTGGACCTGGACTTCAATCTTGTATCAGTTAGTTCTCACACAGTTTCATTTATGTTCCTTACTTTCTGGTGTTTTTGTTTTGTTTTGTTTTTTGTTTTTTTGTTTCTTTTCCACCCTTGCTCCCTCTCATTTCATTGCAAATATTTTCTTCCAAGAAATCTTCAGGTTGACTATTTCTCTCTTTGGTTGTCAAGTGTACTGCCTGACTCCTTCCACAGAGTTCTGGAATCTTATTTGTTGCCCTTTCTAGTTTTAGAATTTTCATTTGGTTTTGATACAGTTTTCTGTTTTCTGCTGGCATTCTTAATTTTGTCTTTTATCCTCTTGAGTAGGGTAAGTGTGGCTTTTTAAAAGTCAACTGTGGATCTGTTATTTCTTTTGCTTTTGTTAGTCTTCATTCATGCAGTCATGTCTCCTTGTATGTCTATTTGGTTTTTATTGTGTTCTAGGCATCATTCTTATAAAAATCGTTATTAAATAAATGCGAGGACTAAGATGAGTCTATTGTTCTCCAGCGAGAATCTATGTTTGCTATTTCCAGGAACCTTGAGACACTAGTCCTCCAGGACCACCTACATCCAATTGAGAAATTGAAACATTTCAAAGTTGAGTCCCTCATCTCTGAGAGAGCCTACTTCTGATTCATCCTTATTCCATTCAGTATCCCACCCAAACTTAGGGATATTCCAACTTAGGGATATTCACCGGACCCCCTCCTCATTTTCCTTGAGAGACAAGAGTGCTACATTCTTAAAGCTTTTTGACCTCTCTCTCCAAAACTGACATACATCCCTAGAGGAAAAAGTAGCCCAGAAACTGAGATCATCTCCCTGAGCGGCTATCCATTTGTGGGCAAGACATGGTGACTTTTTTGCTATATTGTCAGCTATCTGGTACCTTTGAGAAGATTTTAAAAAACATTCTGTCCAGATTTTCTAGTTGTTTTAAGTAGCATCATTGATTATTAGTACTTAGTCTGTTATTAAGTCGAATGTATTCTTTCTAAAAAGGGTACTTTCTGTCATTTAAAGGATTTTTTTTTTAAATATTTTTATTTATTTCTATGAGAGAGAGAGATAGCGTGAGCAGGGGAGGGTCAGAGAGAGAGGGAGTCACAGACTGAAACAGGCTCCAGGCTCTGAGCTGGCAGTCAGCACAGAGCCCGACGCGGGGCCCGAACCCACGAACTGCGAGATCGTGACCCAAGCTAAAGTCGGACGCTTAACCGACTAAGCCACCCAGGCGCCCATAAAGGATTTTTTAATGGATGGGCAAATAGATACATTTGCTTCACTTACCTTCTTGATTCTTTTTTTCTAAATAGTTTATTGTCAAGTTGGTTTCCATAGAACACCCAGTGCTCATCCCCACAAGTGCCCTCTTCCATGCCCATCACCCCCTTCCCCTCCCTCCCACCCCCCATCAGCCTTTAGTTTGTTCTCAGCATTCAAGTCTCTCATGGTTTGCCTCCCTCCCTCTCCCACAATATTTTCCCCCTTCTTCTCCCCCATGGTCCTTTGTTAAGTTCTAATCCTAATCCTCCTATACATGCAAACGTATGGTATCTGTTGATTCTTGCTATTTATAATTATCTTTGTATCAACACGTAGGACGTAATGGGTACCAATGAATGCATGATCCGTGACTAACAATGTCCTAACAATGCCTGACACAAACATGTTAAATCCTTGTCTCACTTTTCAAAAAGTCCTTTTATATCTTAATTTCTTGTTTAATTATCATAATCTCCTCAGCATTAAGCATGTCCTTGCCACATGAAAGATGGCATTTGGTGAACTCGGCAATGTCCACATTCCTTTTGAGTTTCCCAGACAGGTAAATTTATGAGGATGCTAGGTAGGTGTTCGATAATTAAGTAGAGAGTTTTGAGGTGTCTGGGTGGCTCAATCGGATACGCCTCCAACTTCAGCTCAGGTCATGATCTCATGGCTCCTGAGTTCGAGCCCCACATCTTGCTCTGTGCTGACAGCTCAGAGCCTGGAGCCCATTTCAGATTCTGTGTCTCCCTTTCTTTCTGCCCCTCCCCAGCTCATGCTCTGTCTGTCTCCCACAAATGAACAAACGTTAAAAATATTTTTTAAAAAATTAGAGAGTTTGGTTTGGTTTGGTCTGGTTTTGCCTCTTTCCTCCCTTTTGAGACTATGTCGCAGTCAGAAAGGCTAGGGATCACCTGCAGGCATTCCTAGATTTGAGTTGATGGAAGCTGTAATTATAGTTTTTAGAAAGGAAAATCTCTTACTAAAAACACTGCACTGATTAAAGCAGCAACTGGAAGACATTCCTTAAGCAAGAAAGTTCCTTTCTCGAGGTAGGGGGTTGATTAATGCCTCTAATGCTCAGTGGGTCTTTGGTGTGCAGAGCTGGAGAGTGAGAGAGGAAAGCCTCCGGCCTTGCTCTCTACCTGCTCCAGGTTCATTGAATGAAACAGTATAACCTATTGCATCTATGCCAGTTCTACTTTTCTGAGCATTAAACACCAAGTGCCTCATGCTTGTGTTGAACCATTTCTTATGTTCAACTTCAGCTTATCTCCCCAACTAGATAGTCAGCTCCTAGGCAGAAATGCCAAGACTTGCATTGCTTTTGAGTCCCTTCCTAATACTGAGCACCGTGGTGGCATCTATCAATCTATACGTGCTTCCAGCTAATGTCCATCTACCCACACAGCAGCTAAGCATACATCAGTGACTCCAATCTTCCACTCTCTTTTATTAATTATTTCAATGACATACACTATTTGTCAAACACTGGTGACAGAATGATGAATAATATTTGAGGAACTCTTAGTCGAGGGTAACAGGTTCTAGATTTTCTCGTTGGTGTACTTCCATTAGGAAAAAGAATGCATTCGAGCATGATCTTCAATACATAAGCTTTTATTTGTATATTATATACAAGCATATAAGTTATGAATCAGTAAGCTTTATTTCTTATTAAAGATGCAAAGCTCTCAATCTGCTTAAAATAAAATCAGCAATAATAATATATTTTAGAGTGATGTGATTCAATCTGCTTTCTTATTTTTATTTTTTATTTTATTTTATCTTATTTTTAAATTTATATTATAGTTAACATACAGTGCAATATTGGTTTCAGGAACAGAATTTAGTGATTCATCACTTATATACGACACCCAGTGCTCATTTTAACAAGCGATCTTCCAAAACCCATTACCCATCTAGCCCATCCCCCACCCAACTCCCTCCAAAATAAAATCATCCTTTGTCTAAAGATGCCCTCTCACCATTACTACTTAACATAATCCTGGAAGTCTTGGCCTGAGCAATCAGACAACAAAACGAAATAAAAGGCATCCAAATAGGCAAGGAAGAAGTCCAACTTTCACTCTTTGCAGAGGACATGATACTCTATGTCGAAAACCTGAAAGACTCCACCAAGAAATTGCTAGAACAAATACATGAATTCGGCAATGTCACAGGATGTAAAATCAATGTGCAGAAATCTGTTGCATTTCTATGCACCAATAACAATGCTTCCTTATTTTTTAAATGCTGGCTTCATTTTGTATCGTGGCATAGCTAAGGTCTGATTTAAATTCAGCTCCAATGGGGCGCCCAGGTGGCTTAGTCGGTTAAGCGTCCGACTTTCGCTCAGGTCATGATCTCGCGGTTCGTGGGTTCGAGCCCCGCATCGGGCTCTGTGCTGACTGCCAGCTCAGAGCCTGGAGCCTGTTTCAGTCTGTGACTCCCTCTTTCTCTGACCCTCCCCTGCTCACGCTGTCTCTCTCTCTCTCTCTCCTAGAAATAAATAAAAAACATTAAAAAACATTTAAAGAAAAAAAATAAAAAAATAAATTCAACTCCAATACTTTGTTTTAATGATCTTCAAAACTAACCAAGATCCCTCCTTAAGATTCATCTTTCCAATCAAAGGACTTCAATGTTGGGTGCATGATGATACTCATTTTCAATCCTGCCTCCAATTTTGCAAGGAATTTTGATAAAATTTGACTAGTGGGGCACCTGGGTGATTCAGTTGGTTAAGTGTCTGGCTTCAGCTCAGGTCATGATCTCACAGTTCGTGAGTTCAAGCTCCACATCAGACTCTGTGCCTGCTTCGAATCCTCTACCCAATCTCTCTCTGCTCCTGCCCTGCTGGGTCTCTCTCTCTCTCTCTCTCTCAGAAATACATACATACATACATATATACATACATACATACATATATAAAATTTGACTAGTAAAAGTACATCTTTCCTGATCTCAATTCGTGGCTCTTGCAAACTAACTGTAAGATGTTCTGTGTTTTTATACTTGCTGGGGCTGGTGGGATGGGTGGAAGATCCACTGAATCTCTTTACTTTGAAGATTTTAAAACAGATTAGAAAATATTGGTTTCAAGCTTAAGTGCATAGATAAGGATCCTTTTTTTTTTTTCCTCAAATAGGAGTCATGCTTTATACACCCAGGGACAAAAAATCATCTACTGATGGTAAGACCCCTAAAACCCATTTTCAAAATGGCCACCCCCCCAAAAGCATGAATTCTTTTGAAAAAGGGAGTTTATTTTCTCAGTTATTGTTAAATCTTCATCTTTGTAATCAAGGAATGGATTGAACATGTTTTACTTTTGGTTTTAGGACTGAGTGAGTAGTGTGCGGGCAGACACTTACCACAAGAACATCAGTAAACCCAGCACATTTGTCCTTTTTTTTAATTTTGTGACAAATACACAATTACTTTTTTAATAGGTTATTGTCAAGTTGGTTTCCATATAACACCCAGTGCTCATCCCCACAAGTGCCCTCCTCCATGCCCATTTCCCCCTTCCCCTCCCCCCCCCATCAGCCCTCAGTTTGTTTTCGGCATTCAAGAGTCTCTCATGGTTTGCCTCCCTGCCTCTCCCCCACTATTTTCCCCTTCCTCTCCCTCATGGTCCTCTGTTAAGTTTCTCCTAATCCGCCTATATGTACAAACATATGGTATCCGTCCTTCTCTGCCTGACTTATTCGCTCAGCATAACACCCTCAAGGTCCATCCATGTTGCTACACGTGGCCAGATTTCATTCTTTGTCATTGCCATGGAGTATTCCATTGTGTAGATAAACCACATCTCTTGATCCATTCGTCAGTTGATGGACACTTAGGCTCTTTCCATGTTTTGGCTATGAGAGTGCTGCTATGAACATTGGGGTACATGTGCCCCTGTGCATCAGCACTCCTGTGTCCCTTGGGTAAATTCCTAGCAGTGCTATTGCTGGGTCATAGGGGAGTTCTATTGTTAATTTTTTGAGGAACCTCCACACTGTTTTCCAGAGGGGGTGCACCAGTTTACATTCCCACCAACAGTGTAGGAGGGTGCCCATTTCTCCACGTCCTAGCCAGCATCTAGAGTCCTCTGATTTACTCATTTTCACCACTCTGACTGGCGTGAGGTGGTATCTCAAGAAATGCACAATTCTTCCTTCTCTTTTCTGGCTCATGGTTTGCCTTGAGATGACCAGTGGGCCTATGTCACCATCACATTATGAAATATTGGAAATATCCTCACTTTAATTTAATATATTCCATAAGGCCATTTACCTGGGCACATATTAAAAGCAAAATGTCCCCGCATGCTGGAAATTAACAAATGACCACTCAACTTTTGCAACTTTCATTATCCAGATATAAAAACATAAATAACAATTCTAACTTCTTCTTCAATCCCCAGTGAGTTGTTTTGTACATTACCTCAGGCGTATATTTGGGGAAATTTTAGTCTAGTAGGTCAAAGCAACTTGTATTTGTGGGACACCGGGGGGGTTCAGTTGGTTAAGTGTCCAACTTGGGCTCAGGGTGTGAACTCACGGTTCATGGGTTCGAGCCCTGCATTGGGCTTTGCGCTGACAGTGCTGAGCATGGAGCCTGCTTCAGATTCTGTGTCTCTCTCTCTCTGCCCCTCCCTCACTCATGCTCTGTCTCTCTCTAAAAAAATTTTTTTAAGCAACTTGTATCTGTATAACAATCTCTGAAGAATTATGACATTTGATCTTTGAAATATGCCACAAGGAAAGTAGAAGTATTATCATTTTTATCTTCTAGATAAAACAACTTTGATGACTCCCAAATGAACTACTCATTGTTATTTAAAGTTGGAACTGAAGCCTGTGGCTTTTGCCTCCAAATCCTGAACTTTCCACTATGGTATTTTGCTCCGGGACACACTTCTTCAGTGATACGCTAGAGTGGGAATAAGCCAGAGAGACAAGGGAGTCACAACACTCAACTTCAAGGTAGGAAGAAAAAAAAACGCAGTAAATAATCTTTCTTCAAAAACTCCATTCAAGCAAGCTCCTTGAAATAAAGATAGTATATACCCAGTTGGTACTAACCTTCCATTTTGGAGAAAATTTAAAGTACTCAACAACATTATTATTTTCCTCCTAAGGAAATAAGTTGGAAGAAAGAAAAAAAGCATTGTAAAGGGTTCATTATGGTGCTATATATCCTTGGGAAAATGGCATCCATTGAAACCTTCCACAGTCTGGAAATGATGCAGAAAATATATTTGCTTGATTCAGCCATTATAATTATAAAAAATGACTATTACATAGGGCCAGGAAAAGTAACAATTCTTTCATATTTTTACTGAAGCCACTGGTTCTCAAACTAAATGTCTATCAGAATCACCTGTGAGATGTTTAAATATACCTCTTGTCAGGCCACATCCTGGGCCTACTGAATCAGACTTTCTATGGTCAGTCTTGAGTTGAAATCCACATTTCTAAAGCTGCACTGGTATTTTTGATACACCATCCAGACTGAGCCTCACTGATCAGTACTAGGACCACACAATCTAAAAATGAGCTGTGGTGAAAAGGAAGGTTGAAAGAAGATATGAAAAAACAAAATCAGTTTCGATCACTGGACTACCCAAAAGATAATCATTTATTTTTCCTTATCTAATATATATTGCATAATAATAAATGCAATTTATTAACGCGAATACATGGGTAAAATCATTCTCTATACTTACTGTAAAGAAATCTTCCCTCATTCTCACCCCTTACATATTTGCCTTTCACCATAAATCTGAGGAAAATCAATAATCCACTGCCTCTGTTTAAAGAGTTTTGTTCAGAAAAGATTTGGCCCTTCCCAGAATTTGGCTATTGTCCAAAGCGCTGCTATAAACATTGGGGTACGTGTGGCCCCTTGAATGAGCATTTTTGTATCCTTTGGATAAATTCCTAGTGGTGTAATTTGCTGGGTCGTAGGGTAGTTTTAGTTTTAATTTTTCTGAGGAACCTCCACACTGTTTTCCAGAGTGGCTGCATGAGGTTGCATTCCCACCAACAGGGTAAGAGGGTGCCCGTTACTCCACGCCCTCGCCAGCATCCGTTGTTTCCCGAGTTGTTCATTTTAGCCACTCTGACCCTTGTGAGATGGTATCTCAACGTGGTTTTGATTTGCATTTCCCTGATGATGAGTGATGATGAACATCTTCTGTTGGACATCTGGATGTCTTCTCTGGAAAAGTGTCTATTCATGTCTTCCTAAGAAATGGCCGTGATGAACACTACATTCCTTTATCCTGTGTGGCAGGAGGAGAAAGGCCATGAGATGTTGCTTTGCTGAGATTTTTAATAGCAAGTCTCCCTGCTGGCATAATTAGAGGGAAAACAGCAGACCACACCACACTATTGTGAGTCTAACTGTACACTGGAGATCAGGGGCACACCTCCCGCTGGCCTCAGAGGGAGGTGGCACACGTATTAATGAAGTAATGCTTTTCAATGGCCGGAAGAATCTTAGGATTGCCATAAACAACCTACAACCAACCAACCGCATGAAAGTCAATCATCCCAAACTCTTGCAACTACTCCTGAAAAACCGATATCATGTACCTCAGACACACTATCATATTTGCTTTCTGTTTCAGTTTTGAGTGGTACCACCCAGCAATATTGTTCCTGGTGGTAGAGCCAGGTTCTTTAGGCCACATTTATATCAATATTAACGTTCCCATTCACTGCCTTCCATACGTTGCAGATGCCCCCAAATACCTCTTTATTTTCTGAATAATTACTCTTTATTTATGTATAACATTGACTGTTTATTTCTTAATTCCACTGTAATTAACATGCAGGGTTTGTTATATTAGTTTCAGGTGTATAATACGGTGATCCAACAATTCTATGCATAACCCCATGTTCATCACGATAAATGTACTCTTAACCCTCTTCACTTATTTCACCCATCCCTGCACCCCAAAATATCTCTTTATATTGGTGTCACTTGATAACCAATCTCTAGCTGAAAGTGGAAGACACTAGTAGATTGAACCCCAACAAATCACTCCATGAGCCCCCAGTGTCAAGTCCCTGGAACTGCTCTAGCTCCTTTCCTTTCCAAGACCTGTTTTCTCAGATATTTTTCTTTAATTTTGTGAGCTGCCCCATAGTTTTCTGAGCTAAATGTTGCACTTATTCTCCATCCACCTTCCTTCTGGTTGGGGAGGCTGGAAAGCTGAAACTACATATCCAGGGTTCCCTTGCAGCTAGGGTTCGTATGCAAATTAGTTCCACCCATTAGATGCACCCCAGTGAGTTTCAGGAAGCAAATCGTCCTTCCCTCTCCAGGCTGTTTCTTCTGACAAGCAAGGGTGTGGAAATGTGAGGTCTGTGTGGAGCCTCATCCCATGTCGATTCTTCAACACTCTATACGTTCAGCAATAATGCAACAGCGGGTGGATGAGGGTAGCGGTGGTGGGCTCTTGATCCTCGCTTGGCTTGATCCTCGCTTGGCTTCAAAGGGAGTAACTCCTCTTGGGTTGGTCTGTACTGTATTGTTCTGCAGTTATTCCTGGAATTTCAGCCAAGAATCTTCTTCCTCGGCCCTTCCAACAATTTTTTTTAGCACTTAATTCTCTATATGGAGTCCCTTTCTGATTAAAATACCTATAGAAGGGTTTTTTTTTTTAAATGTTTGTTTATTTTTTGAGAGACAAGAGACCAAGCATGAGTGGGGGAGGGAGACACAGAATCGAAGCAGGCTCCAGGCTCTGAGCTATCAGCACAGAGCAAGATGTGGGGCTTGAACCCACGAACCGCGAGATCATGACCTGAGCCGTAGTCAGACGCTTAACCAACTAAGCCACCCAGGCACCCCTAGAAGGGTTTTTTGGTACCAAAATCTAGCTCATACACTTCCAGCAAATTCCATTTTTGCTTATACTTGCCAAAGTCAGTTTCTGTGGCTTCCAATCAAAGATCCCCCCTCCCCTTACAGGTGCCTGGGGTAACACTGGCAGAAGCTGAGCGCTATAATAGAAGGAATTCAGTACTTGTTCAGGAATCCAGAGATCAAAGGTTTGACCATTTAGTAGCATATGACCATAGACATACCACCCACATTTCAGAGCCTCAGTTTCCTCATCTGTAAAGCGAGGCTAATAACACCCACTTCATAGGATGATTGTGAGAATTAATCGGGTAAAGTAAAAAGGTGTTCCAAATCTAACAGCCAAATGACAATTGTTGACTGTGTTTGCTTTGGCTTAGTGAACATAACTAGCAACTATCTAGAAACTTTAAGGAATTTTTAAAATAAAAAGACACTTGGTCATGAGGAAAAAACAGTGTTCTATGGTTATCAATGGCCCATCAGTCTGTGTATATTTTTAAAGAGTCTGGCTCTGCATTTTTAACTTCCTGGCAGTGGCAAAATGAACAGCTGGATAGCACCTGGACCTCTCAGGATGTTCTCAAGCCATTGAATTAACTAACCCTGGAGCCCTGTTGTTTAGCCTACGTTTTGCTTGCTTTCCTATAACTTGCGGCTGATGTTAATAGAGAACTCTCAGGTTAGGCTCTCCAGAAAAGAGGCTGTATGAGGGTGGTTGATTGGGAAGTACCCTCAAGATTCACACCCATGACAACAGACAGGGCAGGAGAAGAAGCTGAAGTGCAATGTCATTCCAAAAGTGTCCTCACAGAACCCCAGGGGGAACGTTAGAGCTACCCCAAAACGTAGGCAAGGGGACCGAGCCTTTGTATTCCTACTTCACGACTCTTGCATTGACCAGTCATTGGGTATGAGTTGCTCCCAGAAAAAGCTCCATGGCCCTGAGCCAGGCAGCTCTATTCAGCCGAGAGCAACTCTTGACAAGGGACTCAGGCGTGTGCCATGAGCAGCCAACATTGGCAGTCACTGGAGTGAGGAATATGTTAGTCCTAAAGGGAGATGGGGCAGTACCCCGGAGCACCCACCATATACACTCAGTCTCCAACTCACGTTACTATGGAAACAGATGGGACTCCCACAGCTGCGGCGCATGAGCGTTAGATCTGCTTACTGTAACCCCAAACCATAAAGATGTTGAATCAGGAAATGACATTGTCAGTTTGGCTCTCAGAATCATTGAGCTGAAAGACACCTCAGAGATTCTGGGGCTCATCCTCCTCATTTTTGCAAGTGAGGGAACTGAGGCTTTGAGGGCCATAAATGCATTTCCCATTGTCACAGAGTGAGTCTGTGGCTCTGGTTGTACCAGATTCAGAAGTTTACTCTTGCCTCATTATTCATTGCGTGATTTCAGTCCTGCATTTATTTGGCAGCTATCTCTGGCTAGCAGGGTATTATGCAAAAGTCATATAATCTATATTTATGATGCTTTAAATAATTCTGAAAAGTACCCTCAAGAGTCTCTTCGTTGTCGAAATTTTTGCATATACATTTTCCATCAGCATAATTGATTAAGCTGTAAGTGTCTCTATAAAATTAAATGTAGTCTTTTGTTATCCAAGTGCATTTAAGCCCCTAACAACAGATAGATTAGACATGCATGTAACCCAACATTTATTTGATTCCAAGGAAGATAACTAGTTCTAATAAAGGCTTCAGCTGGGTCATTAGTTGGCGTTCATTAGCACATTATAATCTCAGTTTTGTAACTTCTGCACATGCATTATTTCACTTAATCCTCCTAGAAACTGTGACATGAATACGGTGAAAATTATTAGCTCCAATTTAGGGATGGAACTACATAAGAAGAGAAATGAAAAAGCTCACTGAAAGGCATGCATCCAGTAAATGGAGGAGTCAGGGCAAAATATGGGTCATCTGTCTCTGAATCCAGTGTAGCAAACAGACCCTAAGGCAGCCCCCAATGGGTCAAGCCCTTATATAATCCCCTCTCCCTTCAGTTCTGGTAGAAACTGTGATTTGCTCAGAATACAGCAAGGATAATGGGATGCCACTATCCTGATTATGGCAAAGATGACTAGAGTCACTCTTGTGGCTACATTTTGTGACATAAGACTTTGTAACTGGAGACAGGCATTCCTACTGGTCTTGAAGAAACAAGCTGACATGTTGAAAACAGTTTATCTGGAGCTCCCCATGATAGGGAACTATGGGAAGCCTCTAGGACCTAAGGGTGGCCTCTAGCCAACAGCCACCAAACTGCTGGAGCCCTCATCTGAATTCTGCCAACAACCCAAACAAGCTTGGAAACAGGTTCTTCCCCGTCTGAGCCCCCAGATGAGAACACAGCCCAGTTTACAGGCACATTGCTGCCTTGTGAGATCCTGAGCAGACAGTCTCTGGGTTCCTGTTTATACACAAAACATGCCCAGACTCCTGCCCCACAGAAATTGTGAAGTAATAAATGAGTATTGTTTTAAGCCACTCAGTTTGTGGTAACTTGTCATATAACAATAGAAAAGTTTCACAACAGTATGGTACTGGCATAAAGATAGACACATAGATCAACAGAATAGAATAAAGAGCCCAGAAAAGAAAACCTATGCATAAGTGGTCAATTAATTTCCAACAAAGGAGCCAAGTATATACAATGGGGAAAGTCTCTTCAATAAATGGTGTTGAGAAAACTAGGCAGCCACGTGCAAAAGAATAAAGCTGGACCACTCTCTTATGCCATATGCAAAACGTAGCTCAAAATGGATTAAAGACTTGAACATAAGACCTGAAACCATAAAACTCCTAGAAGAAAACATAGGTAGGAATCTCCTTGCCGTAAGTCTTGGTGATGATTATTTTTTTACTGACACCAAAAGCAAAAGCAAACTAATGAGACTATGTCAAACCAATGTTGGATGTACAGCAACTCATCCACAGCAAAGGAAATACTGAGATTTTTGTCCGTTGAACTTTTTACTTTTTGAGTTTGTGACACAAAGATCCCTCAGTCATGGGCTTCATTGCTCCGTACTCTGTAGACATATAATCCACACATTAGTAAAGACTGTTGTGAATTCCATATTTGTACGAGCTCAGTGGTCTTCCAGTTCATACCAGCAGCCCAGAGAAGTCATCGATCCTGGATGTGGAGACAGTTCTTCAAAACTCAAGTCATGATCTATCGACATGACTTTTTATCTTTTCTTTTGTTGATGTGATGTATCACATTGATTGATTTGCGAATGTTGAACCAGCCCTGTAACCCAGGAATGAGTCCCACTTGATCTTGGTGGATAATTCTTTTTATGTGCTGTTGACTTCGATTTGCAAGTATCTTGTTGAGGATTTTTGCATTCGTATTCATCAAGGATATTGGCCTGTAGTTCTCCTTTTATTTGCTGGATCTTTGTCTGGCTTGGGAATCAGAGTGATGCTGGCTTATAAAATGAGTCTGGGAGTTTTCCTTCGCTTTCTATTTTTTGGAATAGCTTGAGAAGAATTGGTATTAGTTCTGTTTTAAACGTCTGGTAGAATTTGACAAAATACAGCATCTCTTCTTAATAAGACTCTAGAGAATGTTGGGATAGAAGGAACCTACTTAAACATCATTAAAGCCATCTATGAGAAGCCTTCAGCTAACATCATCCTCAACGGGGGAAAACTGAGAGCTTTCCCCCTGAGATCAGGAACACGACAGGGATGTCCACTCTCACACTGTTGTTTAACATAGTGCTGGAAGTCCTAGCATCAGCCATCAGACAACAAAAGGAAATCAGAGGCATCAGAATTGGCAAAGAGGAAGTCAAAACTTTCACTTTTTGCAGACGACATGATACTCTACATAGAAAACCCAACAGACTCCACCAGAAGCCTAATGGAACTGATCCAAGAATCCAGCCAAGTTGCAGGGTACAAAATCAACGTACAGAAATCGGTTGCCTTTTTATACACCAACAACGAAGCAACAGAAAGAGAAATCAAGAAACTGATCCCATTCACAATTGCACAAAAAACCATAAAATACCTCGGAATAAACCTAACCAAGGATACAAAAGATCTGTATGATGAAAATTATAGAAAACTTACAAAGGAAATTGAAGAAGACACAAAGAAATGGAAAAACATCCCATGCTCATGGATGGGAAGAATAAACATAGTTAAAATGGCATTACTACCCAAACCAATCTACACATTCAATGCAATTC